>NC_086225.1:55119926-55277012 GCF_035770615.1 Melospiza melodia melodia
CTTGCAGGAAATGATGACAGGCATGGCTGCCAGTTTCACCTGTGTGAAGGGAAGCAAAAACTGCACCAGAGAACGTGTCTATGGAAACATGAATATTTTTAAATTTACCAAAAGAAGGCTATTTAGTAACAACTGTTTGCCACAACTGTAGGCTTTGTAAGCCTCGGGGGTTGATTGCTCCTGTAGAAACAGGAGGTTGTACCAATTGACAGTCAGGGCAAGTATGAATGATAGCTTTAGCTTGACTTTTAGTGATTTGGAACATTCGCATGAGTGCTTGTGCATTTTGGTGGAAAAAGGCATGACTCAATTTTGCTTGTTCAAAAATATTTGGCAATGTGTTAGAAATGACCATTGTCAGCTTGTCCGCTCTTGCATTTCCTTCCACTAAAAATCCAGGAAGTGAAGAATGCGCCCTAATGTGAGAAACAAAATATGGATTAGTTCTATATTGCAAAGTTATAAAAAGACATGAAAGCCAACGATGTAAAGTTTCATTACTAACATCCTTTAAAATGGAACCTTCTATTCTCCTGACTACATTAGCAACATAAGCAGAATCTGTGACCAAATTAAAAGGCTGAGGAAACAGCTGAAAAGCTCAAACTACTGCAGCAAGCTCAACAATTTGAGGGGATCCCTCTACTGTTTGAATATCAGATTCCCAAACATCAGTCTTTTGATTAAACCAAGTCACAACGGACTTGTGGCTTTTACCAGAGCCATCAGTGAAGAGAGTCACAGCTTGTAAAGGTTCTTCACTTAATTTAGGTTTTTCTCTGAAAATCAATTTTGCTTGCAGTAGTTTGTGAGCTGGATAGTGTATGGAACAAACACCTGGAAAACCTAAGAATGCATATTGTAAATCATCAGAATTTTGCATTGCCCAATTGAAATACTCATTTTTCAATGGCAAATAGATAACTGAACATTCTTGACCTGCCAAAGTTAACAATCTGGTTCTAGCCTTAATTATAATGTATGCAATCATTTCTAAAACTGAGCAAATGGTCTTTGAAAACCTGTAGGGAGGAAAAACCCATTCCATTATTAACAAAGGATCTTGTTCTGTGGCATCCCACTGGAAAATGAGACCACAAAGCTGCATCTTCTCTCCTAAGATTGCAAGAAAGAAAGGATTTTCAGGAACGCAGCGATGAGCTTGTCTTTTTTGAAGAGCTTCTGTGACTTTGTCGAGAGCAGCACGAGCTTCAGGGGTTAAAGTTCTTGGCGAAGTGATGTCGCAACTTCCTCTCAGCAAATGGAAGAGCGGACTCAGTTCATCATTGGTGATTCCCAGCATCGGTCTGACCCAGTTGATTTCTCCTAGAAGTTGTTGTAACTCTTGTAGGTTGTTGACTCTGGTTCGGATCTGAATTTTCTGTGGTATTATTGCCGTCTTCCATCGTCTTCCATCATCTTCCATCCCAGGTACTTCTAAGGTGAAACTTGTTGAATTTTCGTTGCAGAGATTTCAAGTCCAGCTTTTTGAATTTCAGCAACAACACAGTCGCGAGTTTCTTCCATCTCTTCCTTTCAAAGGACTCCACCCTTAAAGCCAATTTTTCTTTCTCTGTATCTATAGATTGACAAACACCAGAACAACCATGTTTTTGCTTAACTGAAAAAGAGTTCCCCGGAACCACAATTTCCCGAGTGGAAGCAGCCACCTCAGCCTCCACCCCAGGCCCAACAGAATCCAATTCAGGTTTCAGTGTCCCTGCACAAACAATTTTAGGAAGTACAGTCACTTTTTAATTTCCTTCTTTTACACACTTTGTTCCATCCCCCTTACAAGAGTCACATATTTTTACATTAACAGAACAACGCGAAGAAAAGTCCAAAAGAGTCTCATTTTTTTCCCAGAGAGAGAGAAGAAAGATTTTGGTCAACAGAGTTCAAAGCAATACTTTCAGCATTTGCAACAACACTTGTAACATTCTCCGATACTCACACAGTCTCCGGTTTACTGGAATTTAATGAGACAGAACCAGAAGCTTTGTTTTCTGAGTCCAAGTTGATCTTATTATTATCAGTTTGTTTAAAACAGTGCTCCAACAGTGCTCTACAAACCGGCATAAGTTCTCTTAAGCTTTCATCTTTTTTGAGAGAGACTAGATTATAGATTCTCCAGTTTATCTGATCCCAAAATTGAAAAGTAAAAGCAGACTGCAGATTTAAATCTTGCGTATTCGCTTTAACCCAGATAAGTAAGTTTTTAAGCTCAGTTTTTGAAATTTCAGAGTGACCTTTTTCTTGTAACATTGTCTCTAATTGATGAAAAACATCCCATTCAACTTTTGATAAATTCGTTCCCATTTTTGTGTTCTTTTAATAATTTTCTTTTTCTCTATTTTGCCTCTCAACGTCACCCAAGCGCTCTCCCGAGATAAGTTACTTACAATTTTCTTGGCTTCGGCGGGAGAGATGATACAGTATGCTCCTTGTTAACACTTGGGTCTCCGCACCTGGTACTTCCACGATTTTTCTTTGTTTTTCTTCTATTCTACGTCCTCACACGAGGCACCAATATGCGGGGGATGGGACAGGTATAAGTCCAATAGTGTCAGGAACCCACGCCTTAAAAAAGGAACCCACTAGGCCGCGGCAAAATATCCAAATATGGATAACATGGTAACCAGACCAGTGAAGAGATTTTTGCTTTTATTTCCAGCACATCAGTCTCAAAATTCAAAATGGAGACATGATAGCTCACTGATCCACACCAAAAAAATGTCTCCTTCAACAGGGCTCATACAGCAATACATAAAATCATCTCAGACTAGAATTCAGCCAATCAGACACAGAAAACACATCTTGACAAGCATTCTATCCAATCTTATAAAACATAGGTAATCATAGCTAAAACAAAGACTAGTTGATAAGAGACAAAGAACAGAGTTCTATTCATGCTAACCTTCTAAAGATATACATTAAATAACCTTGTTGCCATCCTAAAGCCAATTCTACAGAAGCCTATTGTTATTTGTCACGTCTACTGCTTGGGAAACTTTTCTGCTTGCATGGAAAACTTTTTCTGCTTGCATGGGAAACTTTTCTGCAATGCTAACAAAACTCCAGTCTAAGGCCTACATACTTCTTTGTAACCATTTCTTAAAAATCCTCTAACCTTATGGATTCCAACGTTTCCCCCTCTCTGTTTGACCCAGAAGCTTTCATTTTCTTGTCGCTTGCTATTTGCGTTTCATAGCTCTATTGCAAAATTTCTGCTTATTATCTGCTGAAGACCTATTTTCACTAAACTGAAGCATTGCTATATTACGGCACAGCAACTTAATGCTGTGAAGACCCAATCCCTGAAAGAGAGATATGAATCACGTTTGGCAACAGTCGCAAGGCATCGTTCAAAAAACTCTGGTCGATTCCAAGGCCTTAATTCAAAACCTTCGTTCACGTCAATACCCTCATCTACTGCTTTCGTGAGATTTCGTACACTCTCTGTGCTTCTACTTCCTAGTTCTCCTGCTTGAATGACAAAAACTTCTCGGACTGTTTTGTTCATCATTCGCCGAACACAACAGAGTATACAAGGTGCCACTATCAATATCAGTATTAGAACACCTAATATGTAAAGACCTATCTTGCAAAGTTGCCTTAGCCAAGGTGCAAAACTCCAATTTTGAAACAAATCATCCAACCAGGAACCTCCATCTTCTTTAATTTGGGCTGTCAGATCCTTTAATTTTTGAATGCTTTTGTGAATGGATTCAGAATGATCAGACAAATTCATACAACACAATCCTTCAAATTCCTCACAACCATGTCCTTGTGCCAGTAAAAGAAAATCAATGGCTGCTCTGTTTTGAAGAGTAGCATGTCTAATACTATCAACATCGGTCAACATATCACTGATTGCGGAGGATGTGGCATTAGCTTGTTTGCTCAGCCAACATCCAACTCGATCTAATTGTCTCAATGCCACAGCTGAAGCCAATTGGGGTAGAAATATACCTGCTGAAAGCCTTCTGGCGGCATTCCAAGGCATAAAATCACTCTGACAGTTCTCATCATAATGAGGAACAGCTCTTGTTTTCCTTTGTTTCTTTTTCATCACTGCTTTGGCAGTGGGGGCAATTATGGTAAGCATACCAATGCTACAAGGGCCACCTTCAAGGTGGGCTGGAATGCCTTGCCAACCTCTGTCTCCGCAAATGATCCAATACCCTTTTGGCAATTGCCGTGGATATTGGTCCGTCTCCAGAAACACATCCCAACTGTTTGAAACATTTGCTGCCCTGAGAAGTTTTTTCGAACAAATGTTCCAATTGAAGGAAGGACTGTTTCCATTGTCAATTCCACCTGGTTTACCATTGGATTCTTTTCTGACCAAAGGAAACTCTTTCACTGGCACAACAACCAAACACGTTGAGGAAGGCTTTTCTGGTTCCGAATTAGACAGACATATAGTATCCGATCCGGCAGCCTTGGCTAAGGTCACCCAAACACTCGTTTTCGGTTGATCCACAGGCAAATCTGCACGACAAAAAACAATTAAAATCAAGCAAAACAAGTATACCATTTGATTCTGCCCCATCTCTTTCAAGAACTAAGTTTTGGCAGAATTCTTTCTAAACAAAAACAATAACCTAAATTTTCAGCCAAAAATTAGCTTTGTTAAACAAACATTCAGCATTCAATTTGTATACTCATAAATAACATTGGCACAAAATCAGAGTTCATGGGTTCCACCGATGCACAAAGAACGTCAGGCACAAGAGGCGTCAGGCGAGACCCGGCATCCTTCCATTCGGTCCACGTCTGCGTACTCGCTTCCTCAGTTCTAGGCTCGACAACAGGTTCTGAAGTGCGATACGGTTTGACGTTTTTGGCAGGAACCCACTTAATTCTTCCAGCACCTGTGGAAATAGAAGCATACCCTTTGCCCCACGTTATTAATTGAAACGGGCCTTCCATCTGTCCAGAGTCAGGGTTTCTAATTAGAAGAGGAGGATGTTCTTTCAGTTTTGCCTGTGTGCTATTTGAAAAGTGTCTAAAGATTGGTGGATCTGGTTCTGTACTTGAACTGTTTAGAAAATTAAAACCATACAAAGCCTTACTCAGTCTCATCTGTGGGGTGATTTCCGTTCCCCCTCTCTGTTGATCTAATATGCGTTTTAAGGTTTGATGTGTTCTTTCAATGATTGCTTGGCTTGTGGGAGAGTGGGGAATACCAAAAATGTGTCGAACACCCCATTCATTTAAAAATGTGGCCAATTTTTGAGATATGTATGCGGGACCATTGTCAGTTTTTACTTCTTGGGGTATACCCAATGAAGCAAAAGCTTGCAGGAAATGATGACAGGCATGGCTGCCAGTTTCACCTGTGTGAAGGGAAGCAAAAACTGCACCAGAGAACGTGTCTATGGAAACATGAATATTTTTAAATTTACCAAAAGAAGGCTATTTAGTAACACCTGTTTGCCACAACTGTAGGCTTTGTAAGCCTCGGGGGTTGATTGCTCCTGTAGAAACAGGAGGTTGTACCAATTGACAGTCAGGGCAAGTATGAATGATAGCTTTAGCTTGACTTTTAGTGATTTGGAACATTCGCATGAGTGCTTGTGCATTTTGGTGGAAAAAGGCATGACTCAATTTTGCTTGTTCAAAAATATTTGGCAATGTGTTAGAAATGACCATTGTCAGCTTGTCCGCTCTTGCATTTCCTTCCACTAAAAATCCAGGAAGTGAAGAATGCGCCCTAATGTGAGAAACAAAATATGGATTAGTTCTATATTGCAAAGTTATAAAAAGACATGAAAGCCAACGATGTAAAGTTTCATTACTAACATCCTTTAAAATTGAACCTTCTATTCTCCTGACTACATTAGCAACATAAGCAGAATCTGTGACCAAATTAAAAGGCTGAGGAAACAGCTGAAAAGCTCAAACTACTGCAGCAAGCTCAACAATTTGAGGGGATCCCTCTACTGTTTGAATATCAGATTCCCAAACATCAGTCTTTTGATTAAACCAAGTCACAACGGACTTGTGACTTTTACCAGAGCCATCAGTGAAGAGAGTCACAGCATGTAAAGGTTCTTCACTTAATTTAGGTTTTTCTCTGAAACTCAATTTTGCTTGCAGTAGTTTGTGAGCTGAATAGTGTATGGAACAAACACCTGGAAAACCTAAGAATGCATATTGTAAATCATCAGAATTTTGCATTGCCCAATTGAAATAATCATTTTTCAATGGCAAATAGATAACTGAACATTCTTGACCTGCCAAAGTTAACAATCTGGTTCTAGCCTTAATTATAATGTATGCAATCATTTCTAAAACTGAGCCAATGGTCTTTGAAAACCTGTAGGGAGGAAAAGCCCATTCCATTATTAAAAAAGGAACTTGTTCTGTGGCATCCCACTGGAAAATGAGACCACAAAGCTGCATCTTCTCTCCTAAGATTGCAAGAAAGAAAGGATTTTCAGGAACGCAGCGATGAGCTTGTCTTTTTTGAAGAGCTTCTGTGACTTTGTCGAGAGCAGCACGAGCTTCAGGGGTTAAAGTTCTTGGCGAAGTGATGTCGCAACTTCCTCTCAGCAAATGGAAGAGCGGACTCAGTTCATCATTGGTGATTCCCAACATCGGTTTGACCCAGTTGATTTCTCCTAGAAGTTGTTGTAACTCTTGTAGGTTGTTGACTCTGGTTCGGATCTGAATTTTCTGTGGTATTATTGTCGTCTTCCATCGTCTTCCATCGTCTTCCATCCCAGGTACTTCTAAGGTGAAACTTGTTGAATTTTCGTTGCAGAGATTTCAAGTCCAGCTTTTTGAATTTCAGCAACAACACAGTCGCGAGTTTCTTCCATCTCTTCCTTTCAAAGGACTCCACCCTGAAAGCCAATTTTGCTTTCTCTGTATCTATAGATTGACAAACACCAGAACAACCATGTTTTTGCTTAACTGAAAAAGAGTTCCCCGGAACCACAATTTCCCGAGTGGAAGAAGCCACCTCAGCCTCCACCCCAGGCCCAACAGAATCCAATTCAGGTTTCAGTGTCCCTGCACAAACAATTTTAGGAAGTACAGTCACTTTTTCATTTCCATCTTTTACACACTTTGTTCCATCCCCCTTACAAGAGTCACATATTTTTACATTAACAGAACAACGCGAAGAAAAGTCCAAAAGAGTCTCATTTTTTTCCCAGAGAGAGAGAAGAAAGATTTTGGTCAACAGAGTTCAAAGCAATACTTTCAGCATTTGCAACAACACTTGTAACATTCTCCGATACTCACACAGTCTCCGGTTTACTGGAATTTAATGAGACAGAACCAGAAGCTTTGTTTTCTGAGTCCAAGTTGATCTTATTATTATCAGTTTGTTTAAAACAGTGCTCCAACAGCGCTCTACAAACCGGCATAAGTTCTCTTAAGCTTTCATCTTTTTTGAGAGAGACTAGATTATAGATTCTCCAGTTTATCTGATCCCAAAATTGAAAAGTAAAAGCAGACTGCAGATTTAAATCTTGCGTATTCGCTTTAACCCAGATAAGTAAGTTTTTAAGCTCAGTTTTTGAAATTTCAGAGTGACCTTTTTCTTGTAACATTGTCTCTAATTGATGAAAAACATCCCATTCAACTTTTGATAAATTCGTTCCCATTTTTGTGTTCTTTTAATAATTTTATTTTCGCTATTTTGCCTCCCAACGTCACCCAAGCGCTCTCCCGAGATAAGTTACTTACAATTTTCTTGGCTTCGGCGGGAGAGATGATACAGTATGCTCCTTGTTAACACTTGGGTCTCCGCAGCTGGTACTTCCACGATTTTTCTTTGTTTTTCTTCTATTCTACGTCCTCACACGAGGCACCAATATGCGGGGGATGGGACAGGTATAAGTCCAATAGTGTCAGGAACCCACGCCTTAAAAAAGGAACCCACTAGGCTGCGGCAAAATATCCAAATATGGATAACATGGTAACCAGACCAGTGAAGAGATTTTTGCTTTTATTTCCAGCACATCAGTCTCAAAATTCAAAATGGAGACATGATAGCTCACTGATCCACACCAAAAAAATGTCTCCTTCAACAGGGCTCATACAGCAATACATAAAATCATCTCAGACTAGAATTCAGCCAATCAGACACAGAAAACACATCTTGACAAGCATTCTATCCAATCTTATAAAACATAGGTAATCATAGCTAAAACAAAGACTAGTTGATAAGAGACAAAGAACAGAGTTCTATTCATGCTAACCTTCTAAAGATATACATTAAATAACCTTGTTGCCATCCTAAAGCCAATTCTACAGAAGCCTATTGTTATTTGTCACGTCTACTGCTTGGGAAACTTTTCTGCTTGCATGGAAAACTTTTTCTGCTTGCATGGGAAACTTTTCTGCAATGCTAACAAAACTCCAGTCTAAGGCCTACATACTTCTTTGTAACCATTTCTTAAAAATCCTCTAACCTTATGGATTCCAACGTTTCCCCCTCTCTGTTTGACCCAGAAGCTTTCATTTTCTTGTCGCTTGCTATTTGCGTTTCATAGCTCTATTGCAAAATTTCTGCTTATTATCTGCTGAAGACCTATTTTCACTAAACTGAAGCATTGCTATATTACGGCACAGCAACTTAATGCTGTGAAGACCCAATCCCTGAAAGAGAGATATGAATCACGTTTGGCAACAGTCGCAAGGCATCGTTCAAAAAACTCTGGTCGATTCCAAGGCCTTAATTCAAAACCTTCGTTCATGTCAATACCCTCATCTACTGCTTTCGTGAGATTTCGTACACTCTCTGTGCTTCTACTTCCTAGTTCTCCTGCTTGAATGACAAAAACTTCTCGGACTGTTTTGTTCATCATTCGCCGAAGACAACAGAGTATACAAGGTGCCACTATCAATATCAGTATTAGAACACCTAATATGTAAAGACCTATCTTGCAAAGTTGCCTTAGCCAAGGTGCAAAACTCCAATTTTGAAACAAATCATCCAACCAGGAACCTCCATCTTCTTTAATTTGGGCTGTCAGATCCTTTAATTTTTGAATGCTTTTGTGAATGGATTCAGAATGATCAGACAAATTCATACAACACAATCCTTCAAATTCCTCACAACCATGTCCTTGTGCCAGTAAAAGAAAATCAATGGCTGCTCTGTTTTGAAGAGTAGCATGTCTAATACTATCAACATCGGTCAACATATCACTGATTGCGGAGGATGTGGCATTAGCTTGTTTGCTCAGCCAACATCCAACTCGATCTAATTGTCTCAATGCCACAGCTGAAGCCAATTGGGGTAGAAATATACCTGCTGAAAGCCTTCTGGCGGCATTCCAAGGCATAAAATCACTCTGACAGTTCTCATCATAATGAGGAACAGCTCTTGTTTTCCTTTGTTTCTTTTTCATCACTGCTTTGGCAGTGGGGGCAATTATGGTAAGCATACCAATGCTACAAGGGCCACCTTCAAGGTGGGCTGGAATGCCTTGCCAACCTCTGTCTCCGCAAATGATCCAATACCCTTTTGGCAATTGCCGTGGATATTGGTCCGTTTCCAGAAACACATCCCAACTGTTTGAAACATTTGCTGCCCTGAGAAGTTTGTTGGACCAAATGTTCCAATTGAAGGAAGGACTGTTTCCATTGTCAATTCCACCTGGTTTACCATTGGATTCTTTTCTGACCAAAGGAAACTCTTTCACTGGCACAACAACCAAACAGGTTGAGGAAGGCTTTTCTGGTTCCGAATTAGACAGACATATAGTATCCGATCCGGCAGCCTTGGCTAAGGTCACCCAAACACTCGTTTTCGGTTGATCCACAGGCAAATCTGCACGACAAAAAACAATTAAAATCAAGCAAAACAAGTATACCATTTGATTCTGCCCCATCTCTTTCAAGAACTAAGTTTTGGCAGAATTCTTTCTAAACAAAAACAATAACCTAAATTTTCAGCCAAAAATTAGCTTCGTTAAACAAACATTCAGCATTCAATTCGTATACTCATACATAACATTGGCACAAAATCAGAGTTCATGGGTTCCACCGATGCACAAAGAACGTCAGGCACAAGAGGCGTCAGGCGAGACCCGGGATCCTTCCATTCGGTCCACGTCTGCGTACTCGCTTCCTCAGTTCTAGGCTCGACAACAGGTTCTGAAGTGCGATACGGTTTGACGTTTTTGGCAGGAACCCACTTAATTCTTCCAGCACCTGTGGAAATAGAAGCATACCCTTTGCCCCACGTTATTAATTGAAACGGGCCTTCCATCTGTCCAGAGTCAGGGTATTACAGCGACCTGAGTGGGTCGCTGCTGGTGAGAGAGAGACGGTGAGTCTTGTATCTTGATCAGAAGGCTTATTTTTCAAGATATGATATATAATACATTATGACTATACTAAATAGAACATAGAGAGAGGTTTGCAGAGCTGCTAGCTAAGCTAAGAATAGATAGAAAAGAATCCCAAACAAAGCTGTGTCCAGGGACTCAGTCCCCTAGCTTGTACTGGTGATTGGCCCTTAATTATAAACATAGGAAATGAACCAATCAAGGTGTCCCTGTTGCATTCCACAGCAGCTGATAATAATTGTTTACCTTCTCTTCGGAGGCCTCTGGCCTCCCGAAGACACAGAAATCCGAAAGAAAGGATTTCTGTGGAGAAATGTCTGCGACATCTCACCTTTCTAAATTGTATAAAATAAAAGAAAAATGCTGATGTGGAATGAACAGGAAGTTTCTTCACCTATAGAATATACAATAACTAACAAATCACTAAAACAATGCTATAATATAAGAAAAATGCAAAATACAATGTAAAGAGAATTTGAGTCCATGCAGATGAATTTCAGGAACAGTCCAAGAGCCGAAGGTGTTTCCCTTGGAATATCTGAGAGTCCTTTTGGTCCTGAAACAGACTTCTGCAAAAGAGTTCCATCAATAGTTATCAAAAACCATTGACAGTCTTAATACAATTTGAAACGATTTGAAACAACTTGAACAATTTTGGAATGTCCTTTCTGGCCCTTCAATGCTTCAGCGCTTCAGAGCTGCTGCCCAGTATTTTCAATCTTTTTTATTTAATTTTTTTTTTTTTTTTTTTTTTTTTTTTTTTTTTTTTTTTTTTTTGAATCGAAAAACAAAGAAGGAAAGGCCCTGGGGGCCCTGGCCCATGCCGGACCAGGAACCCCAAAACTGGCTCACACAGGTGGACCTGGACCGGTAGGACAAACCACAATTCCCAAAAACATCAAGAGGCCAAGTGATGGCCCTGGCCCAGGAACCTCCTGAGCCCAACGGCCCAGGCCAAACTCATAAGGAAGGCACTGCATTCCCGCAGGCCTGAACCTTGCTGCAAGCACAATGGCAGCACGGGTAGTGAGACGCTTCCTTTCCCCTAAACCACTGAGGCATGCCAGCAGCAGGGAAATAGAAGCCTTCCCCAGCAATCCCATCTGGGGTCTGGAGATGTTTGTTTCCCACAGCAAACCAGCTATGGTCTCCTCCAGCTGTGCCCTCTCCCTCTGCACTGCATCGGGTTTGTCTCTTATCTGCCCCATGGCTTCATCCCCATCCCCTCCGGGCTGGGGATCAGAGGCAGAACTCTCTGGATGCACCTGCCCCCCCATGCCACTAGGGCACAAGAGAGGCGGCGGCCTCCATGGGACAATCCCCGAAAAACCACCCCCCAAACCGCCGAGAATGCTGATCTTAAAAACAGGCAGCTGGACTGCCACAACAGTGAGTTGGCGGGCAGCCCCCGCTCCACGGAAGGAGAGACCCCCCGCCGGAGCGACTGCTGGGACGTCCGGTGGAAGCAGCGGGGAGGGAGCCGGAACTGGGGAGGGAACCGTGGGATCCGCCGCGGGCTGCTCCGAGGGTCCCGCGGGCTCAACGCCGTTTTCAGCCCCATCCTGAACAGGAACCGTCTCGGCTGGAGCAGGCGGGGACGCTCGGGAACACGCTGTTGCTGCGTCCCTTGTCTCTGAGAGCGGCGGCGGGCACGGCACGGGCATCAGCGGAGCCTGGAGAAGCGGCGGAGCGTCGCCGTTGCTTAGCAACAGGTCAATCGCCGAAGGTGTTGTCTCTTCCGCCTTCTCCGACACAGGCGCTGGCAGGGGCGGGGATGCCGGTGAAACCGCGGGCGGGATCTCCTGGAGTGACGGCTCTGGCAGGGCCTTGGAGGAAGCCTCAGAGGCCGGCGCTGGCTTGAGCGGCCACTCCCATCCCCCCGGAGAGAGAGAAGGGGGGGAAGGAGACGACTCCATCTGAGCATGCTCCGGAGCAAGAGTAAAAAAAACTTCTTCGGGCCGCAAAGTTTCAGCCCCCGCCGCCGCGAAGCAGGGGGGGGGGAAAAACCCTAAGTCACCACCCACGGGGTCTTCTGCCAAAGGTGGTGGAAACGGAGCCTGGCCATAACAATGAGAGATCCATTGAAAACAAGCTGCTTTGCGTTTCAGAACTGGGAAAAGCTTTATAAATGCTGGATAGGTAGAAGGCAACACGCGTCCCTCAGTGTAGACACGCTGAATAATCGAGTCCATGCACTCCCAGACGAAAGCATCTAAAGCATATAAGACATCAGCAAAGAACCCAAAAAGCTTTGCCGATCGAAAGAATTCATAGATATCTGTTTTTGACAAAAGGAAACCGTCTTCCCTACACCAATGTTTCCAGAGGGCCATAATTTTTTCCTCTGAAGGGGAGAATTGAATCTCTTCTGGCAAGGCATGGGTCTGCCATACGAACAGCCACAAACTACGAAGGGCTGGTTCATCAGGGATAGAAAAGTGAACAGTACCTTTTGAAAGAGTCCAGCTTTCTCTGGCCAGCTCTGCAGGTGTGCTGTTCTTGTCTACCATGTTTCCTGATGATTTTCCAGAAGAAAGTTCTGTTGTGGTCAGCCTTGGCTGTGAACTCTGTCCATATCAGGATCTTCAGTTCTTCAGCTCCTGGCTTGAATCCACTTCTGTGGTCACTTCAAAGCAACCCTCAAATGGTACACATACAGGATTTTTACCCAGTGCAGCAATTTTTGCTCCTCTGGTCTTATTAGATTAATTTTTGCTCTTACACGAGGGGTCACCAGATATTACAGCGACCTGAGTGGGTCGCTGCTGGTGAGAGAGAGACGGTGAATCTTGTATCTTGATCAGAAGGCTTATTTATTAAGATATGATATATAATACATTATGACTATTCTAAAAAGAACATAGAGAGAGGTTTGCAGAGCTGCTAGCTAAGCTAAGAATAGATAGAAAAGAATCCCAAACAAAGCTGTGTCCAGGGACTCAGTCCCCTAGCTTGTACTGGTGATTGGCCCTTAATTATAAACATAGGAAATGAACCAATCAAGGTGTCCCTGTTGCATTCCACAGCAGCTGATAATAATTGTTTACCTTCTCTTCGGAGGCCTCTGGCCTCCCGAAGACACAGAAATCCGAAAGAAAGGATTTCTGTGGAGAAATGTCTGCGACATCAGGGTTTCTAATTAGAAGAGGAGGATGTTCTTTCAGTTTTGCCTGTGTGCTATTTGAAAAGTGTCTAAAGATTGGTGGATCTGGTTCTGTACTTGAACTGTTTAGAAAATTAAAACCATACAAAGCCTTACTCAGTCTCATCTGTGGGGTGATTTCCGTTCCCCCTCTCTGTTGATCTAATATGCGTTTTAAGGTTTGATGTGTTCTTTCAATGATTGCTTGGCTTGTGGGAGAGTGGGGAATACCAAAAATGTGTCGAACACCCCATTCATTTAAAAATGTGGCCAATTTTTGAGATATGTATGCGGGACCATTGTCAGTTTTTACTTCTTGGGGTATACCCAATGAAGCAAAAGCTTGCAGGAAATGATGACAGGCATGGCTGCCAGTTTCACCTGTGTGAAGGGAAGCAAAAACTGCACCAGAGAACGTGTCTATGGAAACATGAATATTTTTAAATTTACCAAAAGAAGGCTATTTAGTAACACCTGTTTGCCACAACTGTAGGCTTTGTAAGCCTCGGGGGTTGATTGCTCCTGTAGAAACAGGAGGTTGTACCAATTGACAGTCAGGGCAAGTATGAATGATAGCTTTAGCTTGACTTTTAGTGATTTGGAACATTCGCATGAGTGCTTGTGCATTTTGGTGGAAAAAGGCATGACTCAATTTTGCTTGTTCAAAAATATTTGGCAATGTGTTAGAAATGACCATTGTCAGCTTGTCCGCTCTTGCATTTCCTTCCACTAAAAATCCAGGAAGTGAAGAATGCGCCCTAATGTGAGAAACAAAATATGGATTAGTTCTATATTGCAAAGTTATAAAAAGACATGAAAGCCAACGATGTACAGTTTCATTACTAACATCCTTTAAAATGGAACCTTCTATTCTCCTGACTACATTAGCAACATAAGCAGAATCTGTGACCAAATTAAAAGGCTGAGGAAACAGCTGAAAAGCTCAAACTACTGCAGCAAGCTCAACAATTTGAGGGGATCCCTCTACTGTTTGAATATCAGATTCCCAAACATCAGTGTTTTGATTAAACCAAGTCACAACGGACTTGTGGCTTTTACCAGAGCCATCAGTGAAGAGAGTCACAGCATGTAAAGGTTCTTCACTTAATTCAGGTTTTTCTCTGAAACTCAATTTTGCTTGCAGTAGTTTGTGATCTGGATAGTGTATGGAACAAACACCTGGAAAACCTAAGAATGCATATTGTAAATCATCAGAATTTTGCATTGCCCAATTGAAATAATCATTTTTCAATGGCAAATAGATAACTGAACATTCTTGACCTGCCAAAGTTAACAATCTGGTTCTAGCCTTAATTATAATGTATGCAATCATTTCTAAAACTGAGCCAATGGTCTTTGAAAACCTGTAGGGAGGAAAAACCCATTCCATTATTAACAAAGGAACTTGTTCTGTGGCATCCCACTGGAAAATGAGACCACAAAGCTGCATCTTCTCTCCTAAGATTGCAAGAAAGAAAGGATTTTCAGGAACGCAGCGATGAGCTTGTCTTTTTTGAAGAGCTTCTGTGACTTTGTCGAGAGCAGCACGAGCTTCAGGGGTTAAAGTTCTTGGCAAAGTGATGTCGCAACTTCCTCTCAGCAAATGGAAGAGCGGACTCAGTTCATCATTGGTGATTCCCACCATCGGTCTGACCCAGTTGATTTCTCCTAGAAGTTGTTGTAACTCTTGTAGGTTGTTGACTCTGGTTCGGATCTGAATTTTCTGTGGTATTATTGTCGTCTTCCATCGTCTTCCATCCCAGGTACTTCTAAGGTGAAACTTGTTGAATTTTCGTTGCAGAGATTTCAAGTCCAGCTTTTTGAATTTCAGCAACAACACAGTCGCGAGTTTCTTCCATCTCTTCCTTTCAAAGGACTCCACCCTTAAAGCCAATTTTGCTTTCTCTGTATCTATAGATTGACAAACACCAGAACAACCATGTTTTTGCTTAACTGAAAAAGAGTTCCCCGGAACCACAATTTCCCGAGTGGAAGCAGCCACCTCAGCCTCCACCCCAGGCCCAACAGAATCCAATTCAGGTTTCAGTGTCCCTGCACAAACAATTTTAGGAAGTACAGTCACTTTTTCATTTCCATCTTTTACACACTTTGTTCCATCCCCCTTACAAGAGTCACATATTTTTACATTAACAGAACAACGCAAAGAAAAGTCCAAAAGAGTCTCATTTTTTCCCAGAGAGAGAGAAGAAAGATTTTGGTCAACAGAGTTCAAAGCAATACTTTCAGCATTTGCAACAACACTTGTAACATTCTCCGATACTCACACAGTCTCCGGTTTACTGGAATTTAATGAGACAGAACCAGAAGCTTTGTTTTCTGAGTCCAAGTTGATCTTATTATTATCAGTTTGTTTAAAACAGTGCTCCAACAGTGCTCTACAAACCGGCATAAGTTCTCTTAAGCTTTCATCTTTTTTGAGAGAGACTAGATCATAGATTCTCCAGTTTATCTGATCCCAGAAATGAAAAGTAAAAGCAGACTGCAGATTTAAATCTTGCGTATTCGCTTTAACCCAGATAAGTAAGTTTTTAAGCTCAGTTTTTGAAATTTCAGAGTGACCTTTTTCTTGTAACATTGTCTCTAATTGATGGAAAACATCCCATTCAAATTTCGATAAATTCGTTCCCATTTTTGTGTTCTTTTAATAATTTTCTTTTTCTCTATTTTGCCTCCCAACGTCACCCAAGCGCTCTCCCGAGATAAGTTACTTACAATTTTCTTGGCTTCGGCGGGAGAGATGATACAGTGTGCTCCTTGTTAACACTTGGGTCTCCGCAGCTGGTACTTCCACGATTTTTCTTTGTTTTTCTTCTATTCTACGTCCTCACACGAGGCACCAATATGCGGGGGATGGGACAGGTATAAGTCCAATAGTGTCAGGAACCCACGCCTTAAAAAAGGAACCCTCTAGGTCACGGCAAAATATCCAAATATGGATAACATGGTAACCAGACCAGTGAAGAGATTTTTGCTTTTATTTCCAGCACATCAGTCTCAAAATACAAAATGGAGACATGACAGCTCACTGATCCACACCAAAAAACGTCTCCTTCAACAGGGCTCATACAGCAATACATAAAATCATCTCAGACTAGAATTCAGCCAATCAGACACAGAAAACACATCTTGACAAGCATTCTATCCAATCTTATAAAACATAGGTAATCGTAGCTAAAACAAAGACTAGTTGATAAGAGACAAAGAACAGAGTTCTATTCATGCTAGCCTTCTAAAGATATACATTAAATAACCTTGTTGCCATCCTAAAGCCAATTCTACAGAAGCCTATTGTTATTTGTCATGTCTACTGCTTGGGAAACTTTTCTGCTTGCATGGAAAACTTTTTCTGCTTGCATGGGAAACTTTTCTGCAATGCTAACAAAACTCCAGTCTAAGGCCTACATACTTCTTTGTAACCATTTCTTAAAAATCCTCTAACCTTATGGATTCCAACGTTTCCCCCTCTCTGTTTGACCCAGAAGCTTTCATTTTCTTGTCGCTTGCTATTTGCGTTTCATAGCTCTATTGCAAAATTTCTGCTTATTATCTGCTGAAGACCTATTTTCACTAAACTGAAGCATTGCTATATTACGGCACAGCAACTTAATGCTGTGAAGACCCAATCCCTGAAAGAGAGATATGAATCACGTTTGGCAACAGTCGCAAGGCATCGTTCAAAAAACTCTGGTCGATTCCAAGGCCTTAATTCAAAACCTTCGTTCATGTCAATACCCTCATCTACTGCTTTCGTGAGATTTTGTACACTCTCTGTGCTTCTACTTCCTAATTCTCCTGCTTGAATGAAAAAAACTTTTCGGACTGTTTTGTTCATCATTCGCCGAACACAACAGAGTATACAAGGTGCCACTATCAATATCAGTATTAGAACACCTAATATGTAAAGACCTATCTTGCAAAGTTGCCTTAGCCAAGGTGCAAAACTCCAATTTTGAAACAAATCATCCAACCAGGAACCTCCATCTTCTTTAATTTGGGCTGTCAGATCCTTTAATTTTTGAATGCTTTTGTGAATGGATTCAGAATGATCAGACAAATTCATACAACACAATCCTTCAAATTCCTCACAACCATGTCCTTGTGCCAGTAAGAGAAAATCAATGGCTGCTCTGTTTTGAAGAGTAGCATGTCTAATACTATCAACATCGGTCAACATATCACTGATTGCGGAGGATGTGGCATTAGCTTGTTTGCTCAGCCAACATCCAACTCGATCTAATTGTCTCAATGCCACAGCTGAAGCCAATTGGGGTAGAAATATACCTGCTGAAAGCCTTCTGGCGGCATTCCAAGGCATAAAATCACTCTGACAGTTCTCATCATAATGAGGAACAGCTCTTGTTTTCCTTTGTTTCTTTTTCATCACTGCTTTGGCAGTGGGGGCAATTATGGTAAGCATACCAATGCTACAAGGGCCACCTTCAAGGTGGGCTGGAATGCCTTGCCAACCTCTGTCTCCGCAAATGATCCAATACCCTTTTGGCAATTGCCGTGGATATTGGTCCGTCTCCAGAAACACATCCCAACTGTTTGAAACATTTGCTGCCCTGAGAAGTTTGTTGGACCAAATGTTCCAATTGAAGGAAGGACTGTTTCCATTGTCAATTCCACCTGGTTTACCATTGGATTCTTTTCTGACCAAAGGAAACTCTTTCACTGGCACACCAACCAAACAGGTTGAGAAAGGCTTTTCTGGTTCCGAATTAGACAGACATATAGTATCCGATCCGGCAGCCTTGGCTAAGGTCACCCAAACATTCGTTTTCGGTTGATCCACAGGCAAATCTGCACGACAAAAAACAATTAACATCAAGCAAAACAAGTATACCATTTGATTCTGCCCCATCTCTTTCAAGAACTAAGTTTTGGCAGAATTCTTTCTAAACAAAAACAATAACCTAAATTTTCAGCCAAAAACTAGCTTTGTAAAACAAACATTCAGCATTCAATTCGTATACTCATAAATAACATTGGCACAAAATCAGAGTTCATGGGTTCCACCGATGCACAAAGAACGTCAGGCACAAGAGGCGTCAGGCGAGACCCGGGATCCTTCCATTCGGTCCACGTCTGCGTACTCGCTTCCTCAGTTCTAGGCTCGACAACAGGTTCTGAAGTGCGATACGGTTTGACGTTTTTGGCAGGAACCCACTTAATTCTTCCAGCACCTGTGGAAATAGAAGCATACCCTTTGCCCCACGTTATTAATTGAAACGGGCCTTCCATCTGTCCAGAGTCAGGGTTTCTAATTAGAAGAGGAGGATGTTCTTTCAGTTTTGCCTGTGTGCTATTTGAAAAGTGTCTAAAGATTGGTGGATCTGGTTCTGTACTTGAACTATTTAGAAAATTAAAACCATACAAAGCCTTACTCAGTCTCATCTGTGGGGTGATTTCCGTTCCCCCTCTCTGTTGATCTAATATGCGTTTTAAGGTTTGATGTGTTCTTTCAATGATTGCTTGGCTTGTGGGAGAGTGGGGAATACCAAAAATGTGTCAAACACCCCATTCATTTAAAAATGTGGCCAATTTTTGAGATATGTATGCGGGACCATTGTCAGTTTTTACTTCTAGGGGTATACCCAATGAAGCAAAAGCTTGCAGGAAATGATGACAGGCATGGCTGCCAGTTTCACCTGTGTGAAGGGAAGCAAAAACTGCACCAGAGAACGTGTCTATGGAAACATGAATATTTTTAAATTTACCAAAAGAAGGCTATTTAGTAACACCTGTTTGCCACAACTGTAGGCTTTGTAAGCCTCGGGGGTTGATTGCTCCTGTAGAAACAGGAGGTTGTACCAATTGACAGTCAGGGCAAGTATGAATGATAGCTTTAGCTTGACTTTTAGTGATTTGGAACATTCGCATGAGTGCTTGTGCATTTTGGTGGAAAAAGGCATGACTCAATTTTGCTTGTTCAAAACTATTTGGCAATGTGTTAGAAATGACCATTGTCAGCTTGTCCGCTCTTGCATTTCCTTCCACTAAAAATCCAGGAAGTGAAGAATGCGCCCTAATGTGAGAAACAAAATATGGATAAGTTCTATATTGCAAAGTTATAAAAAGACATGAAAGCCAACGATGTACAGTTTCATTACTAACATCCTTTAAAATGGAACCTTCTATTCTCCTGACTACATTAGCAACATAAGCAGAATCTGTGACCAAATTAAAAGGCTGAGGAAACAGCTGAAAAGCTCAAACTACTGCAGCAAGCTCAACAATTTGAGGGGATCCCTCTACTGTTTGAATATCAGATTCCCAAACATCAGTGTTTTGATTAAACCAAGTCACAACGGACTTCTGGCTTTTACCAGAGCCATCAGTGAAGAGAGTCACAGCATGTAAAGGTTCTTCACTTTATTTAGGTTTTTCTGTGAAACTCAATTTTGCTTGCAGTAGTTTGTGAGCTGGATAGTGTATGGAACAAACACCTGGAAAACCTAAGAATGCATATTGTAAATCATCAGAATTTTGCATTGCCCAATTGAAATAATCATTTTTCAATGGCAAATAGATAACTGAACATTCTTGACCTGCCAAAGTTAACAATCTGGTTCTAGCCTTAATTATAATGGATGCAATCATTTCTAAAACTGAGCAAATGGTCTTTGAAAACCTGTAGGGAGGAAAAACCCATTCCATTATTAACAAAGGATCTTGTTCTGTGGCATCCCACTGGAAAATGAGACCACAAAGCTGCATCTTCTCTCCTAAGATTGCAAGAAAGAAAGGATTTTCAGGAACGCAGCGATGAGCTTGTCTTTTTTGAAGAGCTTCTGTGACTTTGTCAAGAGCAGCACGAGCTTCAGGGGTTAAAGTTCTTGGCGAAGTGATGTCGCAACTTCCTCTCAGCAAATGGAAGAGCGGACTCAGTTCATCATTGGTGATTCCCAGCATCGGTCTGACCCAGTTGATTTCTCCTAGAAGTTGTTGTAACTCTTGTAGGTTGTTGACTCTGGTTCGGATCTGAATTTTCTGTGGTATTATTGTCGTCTTCCATCGTCTTCCATGATCTTCCATCCCAGGTACTTCTAAGGTGAAACTTGTTGAATTTTCGTTGCAGAGATTTCAAGTCCAGCTGTTTGAATTTCAGCAACAACACAGTCGCGAGTTTCTTCCATCTCTTCCTTTCAAAGGACTCCACCCTTAAAGCCAATTTTTCTTTCTCTGTATCTATAGATTGACAAACACCATGAAGCCATTTATTATAATGGCTAATAGCTTCTGAAAATAAAAGAATTAAAAGATACTCAAAAATATATCAAGGGAATAGCAGCAGTTAATAAATAACCTAAAAACACACTTTCAGGAAGACCTTTGATCAGATATTTAGATAAGGCAATGTAAAAAACACTCTCAATATTTGGATAAGGTAGTTTAAAATACACACACAGAAGAAACTTTGGAATTAGAGTATTTGAAGAAACAGTAGTGGAAGCCAATAAGTTAAAGTGACCTGCCAAGCCGCTAGGATCAAGCCAAGTACAACAGTAACTTCAGCCAAGCCATGGAAAAACATGCCAAAGATAACAGGAAGAAGTCCAAATTAGGAAGAGCTTAAAATTTAACTAAGGAAAACCAGGAATTCCCAGAAGACCCCGCCTGCCTATGAATATGCATGTAATAAATGATGTAATCCTTGTTTAGAATTGTATAAAAACCCGCTTTTGCTGTACATAATTCAGAAATCCATTTTGTGATTTCTCCGACGCGTCGTAATAAAATACCTCTTGCTTATCTGACTTAGACTGAGTCTCTTAAGCAGTTATTCTCGCCTTTTGGGTCAAAATTCGGCATCATTTTCTGGCACCCCAGATGGGACCAGACAGGAGATCCAGGCCTTGAGGGGTCCTCCCCTAGCCGGGTCCGGGGTCGGGACCCTCTGGCGCCCCTGACTAACTTTTGTCAGAAGAGACTCCCCCCCGGACCAGTGCTTTCGGTGGACAAAGAGTACCCTGCATCTCCTGCTCCAATTAAGAGGTATTTTAATTGTTTATTGGTTTTGGGATAAAGCGCTTTGTTGGGAACGGGGGTCAGATGTGACTGCCCGATGGGAAAGCTGGGGGACGCCCCGGTAAAAGAATCCCTACTGGGTTAGACTCCCAGAAATAGAAACGCAGGTTAAAGTCCTGCAACTGGGTTAGAGTCCCAGTTACTGGGTTAGAGTCCCAGCATTTGGTTTGAAGGAGTGCTTGTTTATCTTGGTATCTTTGGTCTGTTTTTTACTGTGTGGGAAACTGTTTTCAATATTGTATTTAATGTTATAATACTGTGGATTAAGGGTTAAGAACTAAGATTGCTCTCTGAGAGGTCTGTCAGCCGGTGATCTTTTTGTATGTGTCTGTTGCAAAATCTTACAGGAAACATCTTGTCGCTCTCTCTGTAATCTTTTAGAAGAGAATAAGTTGATAGACGTCTGGGAAGAAATTTGTCACCCCCCTGCAACTGTTATACTGTCTACAGTTGTGATTGCATGAGTGTGGCAAACCGGTATCTCGCGGTCAGTAGGCGACCTCTCGTGACCAAACCTGGTAAAACAGTCCGTTCTGATATAGACTAAAAGGTAGGAACTATTTCGTAAAGGTGTGGGTATGAGTGAGAGTGAATGAGACGCAGCATCGCTGCGAAGCGAGAGGGAGTCCCACTCCGCATTTCCTGTTCTTCGCGAGAAGCCAGGTCGGAAAAGGACGAAGCGATTGCAGATTGTGTGTATGAAGTGTTAAAATAAATTAGTAACAGTACATGTGAGACAACAGAGACTGATCTGGTTAGACACAGGGAATAGCAATGGGAGGCCAACAGAGTAAGGACATAAATATGAAAACCCCCTTAGGATGTATCCTAAAGCACTGGAAGGACTTGGGAGGGATCCCGGGGGGAAACATAAGTAAAAAGGCACTCCTTAAATATTGTACACAGTGGTGGCCGTTGTACAAGTTAGATGACAATGAGAAATGGCCGCCGGAGGGAACAACTAATTATAACACTATTTTGCAATTGATGCTTTTCCTCCGCCGACTTAATAAATGGGACGAAGTAATGTATGCTGACATGTTCTTTACCCTAAGAAATAAACCGGAGTGGCAAAGAGAGTGCGGGGTAAACGTAGCACCTCAGGACCCCTTAGTACTAGCCCTGGAAAAAGATAAGAAAGGTTCAAAGCCTAAAGAACGTTGCTGTGATGCATGTAGCATTGGGCAACAATGTCTTAAATTAACAAGAAGGGATAGTGGAAAGGAGAGCAAAATAAGCCTATGGGAATACCATCCATTCGCCCCAGGACGGGAAGGGCCTCTTCCCAGGCCAAAGGAGGAACAAGGGGACCCTAGCCCATTAAAGGAGCTGGAACGATGGTGGAAATCTAAGTTTGGGCACAGCCCTCAGAAATTAGACAACACTTGGGAGGAGGATAGTCCATTAAAATCGGGGATTGACAAGAGGGAAAGCAGTCCACAGGGACCAGATAGTCCACAGGGGTCGGGGAGCTACAGGGATGCTGACAGCCCACCCAGACTAGAAGTTGAGAGGGAAGAAGGCAGTCCACATGAAGCAGAGAGTCGAGGGGAAACACGCAGCCTGCCCGAACTAAGTCCATATGGGGATAGTAGCACACCCAGGAATGGGGGTTTTAGAAAATCAGGTACCTGTAGAATAGAAACCAGCACACCGAGGACTGGGGATAAAAGTAACTCACTAGGAGGCGACGTCTCTAAGCTGAAGTATAGTGAGAAGAATGACAATGAGATATGCGAAAGGGAGGCAGAGAACAACTCACAGAAGCTGAATATAGTAATTCAGATAGAGGATAAGAGAGATGGAAGGGGAACAGAAGATGAGGACAGTAGCCCGGAACAGGATAGGCGCCGGCAGATGCGGGAAGAAAGGCGACAAATGCAGAGTGAGAGGCGGTTGGACTGTGTAAACCATGCTAGGGGAGTAATAGGAAAAGAATTAACAGGAATAGAAGGTGAAGATGAAGAACAGGGAAAGGGAAAGAGAAAGGAGAAGAGAAAGAATAGGGAAGACATTGAGGCAAAGGAGGAAGATCCCGGGGAAGGGACCAGTCATTCGTATTATACCAGATCTGTGGCACAGAGGGAAGCAAAGCAAAAAGAAGGGAATCATACAATAGCTCCTCTCCGACAACTTATGCCAATGGTAGGAGAAAGGACTAGGGTAAAGGTGCCGTTCTCCACGAGTGATCTGAACAATTGGAGGGATGAGGCAAGGAATTTCAGGAGGAATCCAGAGGGAGTAGCGAAGAGGTTTGAATTAATGGCAAAGAATTTAGATATTGATTGGGAAGATATAGAGGTGATGCTGTCAGAATTGACAGATACAGAAAGGGAACTCGTATTGGAAACAGGAAAACGACATGCTCAAGTATTATCAGGGAGACTAGAAGATAATTTCCCCAGCAGTAAACCAGAATGGGACCTGGGCAACGAAGAGCACTATCGACGACTGGTGCAGTATAGAAAGCTGATAGCGATGGGCTTGCGTAACGCGATCCCTAAGGCTATCAATTGGTCAATGCTATATGACATTAGGCAGGGAAAGGATGAGACCCCGTCAGAGTTTTTGGATAGACTTAGAGCAGCCATGAGACAATACACACCCCTGGACCCAGCAACGGAAGAAGGGAAACAGCACTTGCTAGGGTTGATGATGGGACAGAGTAACCCAGACATCAGGAAGAAATTACAAAAGCTTGAACATCCAGCAAATAAAAACCTGGAGACATTGCTGAATGAGGCATGGAAAGTATATAATAATAGAGAAATAGAGGAAAAGAAAAAGGAAGATAAGAGGCTAGCTCGAGTAGTGGCTGTAGCAGTAGCAGCTGGATACTGATATCAAGCCAGAATACCAGGAATCTGATCACAGATGGATCCAAAGGAATAAAGGTAAACTGTTAGACAGTGGATGGGGACAATTAGAGACAGGACAATTGATAATACCAGGGAACCTAATGTGGCAGATTGTGAAAACGGAGCATGAAAAGGCCCATTGGGGCCTAGATCCACTTTACCAACATTTGTGAGCTAGGATAGCAGGACCAAAATTATTTACTACTGTAAAACACGTTACATCCCAGTGCGAGCGGTGTCTGAGAAATAACCCGAATACGGGAACCAAGGTACACCAAGGAGCCATAAATCGAGGTAAATTTCCAGGTGAAGTATGGCAAATTGATTTTTCTGAACTCCCAAGAAAAGGGGGGTTTCGATATTTGTTGGTATTAACTGATACATTTTCTGGGTGGCCTGAAGCATTCCCTTGTAGGACAAATAAGGAAAGAGAGGTGACTAAAGTACTGTTGAATGAAATTATTCCACGGTTTGGGGTACCGAAAAGCATTTCTTCGGATAGAGGTACACATTTCTGTGCAAAAGTGGTGAGAGCAATAAGCAAAGCATTACAAATCAAATGGCAACTACACACACCTTATCGTCCACAGGCCAGTGGGCAAGTGGAAAAGATGAATCATCTCATCAAACAGCAAATTGCCAAAATATGCCAGGAGACTAATTTGCAGTGGTATCAGGCTTTGCCTATTGCTCTGCTCAGACTGAGAGTCAAACCAAGATCAAAAGAAAAGTTAAGTCCATTTGAAATTCTGTATGGTAGACCCTATGCTATGCAAGTTGTAAATGGGGACGCTATAGACCAAATCGGTAATCAGTACATTTATGATTATATAATTACGGTGGGGAAACAGTTCGATAAGAATGCTACTGTGGTGATAGGACACCAACCTAAACAACCTGATTGTAAGTTGCATCCGTTTAATCCCGGTGATTGGGTGTATGTTAAGAATCTTTTAGGAAAACCCCTACAAGAAAAGTGGGAGGGACCTTTCCAAGTGCTGCTGACTACCTTCACCGCGGTTCGGATCAAGGAGCGACCTACGTGGATCCATTACTCATGAGTCAAGAAAGCTCCGGAGAATAAACAAGAGGAGCAGACATCATGATCCTGACTTCACCGCAGATCTTCACAACCCTGATCATTGGACTAATGATAAGTATAGTTCTTCCCCAAGGCTCTGTCTCAATAGACCCATGGTCTAATGCACACCAGTGTATCCACCCGGAGTTGGAAACGGGACCGAAGGGGCCCTACTTTGAGGTGTATGCCTTACGTAACAATCAGCCATATGCGAGTAAAGTATGGGATCAGCCCTCCATGGTAGCGTACGAGGGAGACCAAATTCAAGTCGGGTGTCGAGAGCTTGACCCAATAGAAGGAAAAACAAGGCGGCTGGTATTAACAATTCAACCCTTGATGGCAGCCTCTGAACACAACTTAATCACCTTTAGTCCAGTGAAAATGGGGAAACCCACTGTCTGGATTCAGCAAAAGGGCCCAATTTCATGCCAGTGGAGTGACTTCAGGGGAGATCCACCCGGATCACAACCCCGAAATTCAGTAGTTTTTAGAGAAGATCCGCTTGGGGAAATACATCCTGAAAACATAACCCTTGACTTACACCCTCTTCTCTTTTCTGTGGGAAAGATTGTAGCATCTAATGGTCCTGAGGAAGGGAAAGCACAGTGTGAGATGGCATTTAGATTGGAACAGTTGATGACGTTCACATGTGAAAGGGAGCTGAAAGCCCTGGAAATGGGTTTTGGCTTCCCTAAGCGTGCTGTCGCATATAAGGTAGCATTACCGGAAGACGTGATTCCATTGTATCCAGATCTAGACTTGCCCCAAGAAACCACTCCACCGGTGGTATGTAAAGTAGTACATAACCTAACCTTTATAGGGCCTCAGGTGATAAGAAAATCTAACGAACAAAAATTATTGTTAGACCCCACTTATTCCCTGAAAAAGGTGCAGATGAACTTCCACACCGATATTACGTATTTGCAGAAGGATTGCCAACCGTTTATAAAGCAAAGCCTTAAGGGATGGAATGCATGGCTAGCAACAAGGTCTCATCATAGAAGAGCACAAAGAGATTTGAGTGGGTGGATTGGCACTGGATTTGGTATATTAAACACGATAGATCAAGAAGTATTAGTGAATAAATTAAGTACCGTCACGTCGAACTTAGGAAAACTAAAAATGCCCCTCAGTTCATCCATGCTTACATTAGCAGAAACACAATCGCTAGTAGCAAAATTGCTAACCATGGTAGCAAACCACACTGAAGAGGATTTTTTGAAGTTCGCTAACTATACAGGGGAACTTAGCAAGGAAATTGCATTAGCTATCCAGTGCCCTCAGACACAACAATGGGTACAATCAGTAGCGGCAGGAATACTGAGAGAAGGAACGTCAGGTATATTACCTCAGGAAATAAGAGAAACAATATTAAAGGATGATCATACTACACAATTTGAGAAGGACCACCAAGCCTGGTGGCAATTAGTAAATTTCACTTATGAGCCTCAACAGGAACACATCGAAGCCTATGTCCTTACCATTAGTGCAGCAGAGGAAAGAGCTATCTTTCCTATCCTCACTCTAGGGACAATACATCAAGATGTTATTGTCAGGCCAATAGACCATAATGTCTGGGCTAGTTATGATAATACCAAAAATAGGTGGCAATCGGTTAGCACAGAAGCATGTATTCCTAGAGGACAATTAGACTATGTTTGTGAAAACGCTGTAGTAGAAGCAGAAGATCTATGCTTAGATGCCGAGAACAGTGTATGTACCTTTGAAATGCTTCCGCATAATAAAACACAATCACAAGTTTATTATATAGGGAATGGGTGCGCTTGCGTGAGGACAGCTTGTGACAATGTCACCATAGATAATTGCCAAGAAAAGACTAATAATACTAACTTCTGTGTATGCAACTTCACCAAGATAGTAGGTTGTGATTTTCATTATACTGTCCCAATAACTACTCAACAGCTAATTAACGCAGATTTCGACCTATATCAAGAGATACCGAAATTACAAATAGGGATGGACATCGAAGTTCTTAAAGCAATGCTCACACATCCTAAAGTAAAGGAATTGATACAAAAGGTAAATCAAACAACAAAACGAATGGTATGGCAGGTAGAACATAATTCAGAAAAAATAAAGAATGTCCTGACTAAAGTAGAACAAGTAGGCCAGCATCATTGGTGGGATATCTTTGTGGGATACTCCCCAACAGCTATACAAGTCTTTAACTATTTGGTGCACCCAATGCTGATAATAATCATAGTTCTGTTACTATTAACTCTCACAAATATTTGTACGTGGTGGCGACTGAGAATCATAATGAAAAGAACCCAAATGATCTGGGCTATGGTACGAGCATATCAGCGCCCTACAGGGTTAGAATTTGACGAAAGAATTCGTAGGTTATAAGAAAAGGGGGGAAATGAAGCCATTTATTATAATGGCTAATAGCTTCTGAAAAAAAAAGAATTAAAAGATACTCAAAAATATATCAAGGGAATAGCAGCAGTTAATAAATAACCTAAAAACACACTTTCAGGAAGACCTTTGATCAGATATTTAGATAAGGCAATGTAAAAAACACTCTCAATATTTGGATAAGGTAGTCTAAAATACACACACAGAAGAAACTTTGGAATTAGAGTATTTGAAGAAACAGAAGTGGAAGCCAATAAGTTAAAGTGACCTGCCAAGCCGCTAGGATCAAGCCAAGTACAACAGTAACTTCAGCCAAGCCATGGAAAAACATGCCAAAGATAACAGGAAGAAGTCCAAATTAGGAAGAGCTTAAAATTTAACTAAGGAAAACCAGGAATTCCCGGAAGACCCCGCCTGCCTATGAATATGCGTGTAATAAAAGATGTAATCCTTGTTTAGAATTGTATAAAAACCCGCTTTTGCTGTACATAATTCAGAAATCCATTTTGTGATTTCTCTGACGCGTCGTAATAAAATACCTCCTGCTTATCTGACTTAGACTGAGTCTCTTAAGCAGTTATTCTCGCCTTTTGGGGCAAAATTCGGCATCAACCAGAACAACCATGTTTTTGCTTAACTGAAAAAGAGTTCCCCGGAACCACAATTTCCCGAGTGGAAGCAGCCACCTCAGCCTCCACCCCAGGCCCAACAGAATCCAATTCAGGTTTCAGTGTCCCTGCACAAACAATTTTAGGAAGTACAGTCACTTTTTCATTTCCATCTTTTACACACTTTGTTCCATCCCCCTTACAAGAGTCACATATTTTTACATTAACAGAACAACGCAAAGAAAAGTCCAAAAGAGTCTCATTTTTTCCCAGAGAGAGAGAAGAAAGATTTTGTTCAACAGACTTCAAAGCAATACTTTCAGCATTTGCAACAACACTTGTAACATTCTCCGATACTCACACAGTCTCCGGTTTACTGGAATTTAATGAGACAGAACCAGAAGCTTTGTTTTCTGAGTCCAAGTTGATCTTATTATTATCCGTTTGTTTAAAACAGCGCTCCAACAGCGCTCTACAAACCGGCATAAGTTCTCTTAAGCTTTCATCTTTTTTGAGAGAGACTAGATTATAGATTCTCCAGTTTATCTGATCCCGAAAATGAAAAGTAAAAGCAGACTGCAGATTTAAATCTTGCGTATTCGCTTTAACCCAGATAAGTAAGTTTTTAAGCTCAGTTTTTGAAATTTCAGAGTGACCTTTTTCTTGTAACATTGTCTCTAAATGATGAAAAACATCCCATTCAACTTTTGATAAATTCGTTCCCATTTTTGTGTTCTTTTAATAATTTTCTTTTTCTCTATTTTGCCTCCCAACGTCACCCAAGCGCTCTCCCGAGATAAGTTACTTATAATTTTCTTGGCTTCGGCGGGAGAGATGATACAGTGTGCTCCTTGTTAACACTTGGGTCTCTGCAGCTGGTACTTCTATAATTTTTTTCTTTTTCTTCTATTCTACGTTCTCACACGAGGCACCAATATGCGGGGGACGGGACAGATATAAGTCCAATGGTGTCAGGAACCCACGCTTTAAAAAAGGAACCCACTAGGTCGCGGCAAAATATCCAAATATGGATAACATGGTAACCAGACCAGTGAAGAGATTTTTGCTTTTATTTCCAGCACATCAGTCTCAAAATACAAAATGGAGACATGACAGCTCACTGATCCACACCAAAAAATGTCTCCTTCAACAGGGCTCATACAGCAATACATAAAATCATCTCAGACTAGAATTCAGCAAATCAGACACAGAAAACACATCTTGACAAGCATTCTATCCAATCTTATAAAACATAGGTAATCGTAGCTAAAACAAAGACTAGTTGATAAGAGACAAAGAACAGAGTTCTATTCATGCTAACCTTCTAAAGATATACATTAAATAACCTTGTTTCCATTTTTCACGTCTACTGCTTGGGAAACTTTTCTGCTTGCACGGAAATCTTTTCTGCTTGCATGGGAAACTTTTCTGCAATGCTAACAAAACTCCAGTCTAAGGCCTACATACTTCTTTTTAACCATTTCTCAAAAATCCTCTAACATTATGGATTTTAACATCAGGCCTTTATCAGTTCCATAGCTTTAAGCCATAACAAACACAATTCAACCAACCACCATGCACCACGCTGTGAACACACGACGGTTCTAGAACTTGTTGATTTACCTCTAATTCTGCTGCCTCACCTCCCACAGTCCTTTTCTACTTAGCCAAAGTAATGGGCCTCAGCCCAAGGCCTTCCTTTTTTAAGCTTCTAGCTATATGCAGCAGCAAACCACTACTTTCTTCTGTGCCAAGACTTTAGGTAGACGATTTGCATCTGCCCTTCCAGTGAAACCTAATGGGGAGAGAAAAGCCTCTCAGAGATGTTTAGTCATTCCATTTTCTAGACAGGCCAAATCCAAAGAAAAGCAAGCTATGGGATTGTGTACTTGCTCTTACAAAACACCTGCTGCCCTCTGACAATCAACTAGCAGAAAACCAGCCAAACTGAGACTTGAGGCAAACGACCCTTGGAAGGGAATAATGATGTGATCAATCAAGACAACACTTTTCCAGGCTACCGAGATATTGGAAATGTCAGCAAAGGCTTGAGGGCAAAGGCTGAACAAATGGGGAAAGGGTAAAAGAATCCCAAGAAAAACATGACCAAAGGTTAAACAATTCCAAGAAAAACATGGGCAAGTAACCTGTTGAAGCCTTCAGGAAATCAGTGGCCGCTGATTGACATAGGCCATTCAAGTTAATTGACCCCTGCACCTTCCACTCCTTTTTCATAGGGTGAATTGAGACCAAGGAATCACAATTCCTTGGATTCTGTTCTTAACTTTAGGAGAGAAGTACAGCAGCTGAAGTACCTGTTACTGATGTGATACCCAGAAACACAGAGTTGACACATTTCATTCTTGGCCAATCACAACAAGCAAGACTAAGAGGATAAGGCTGGCTTATTTTCATGACATTTTTCTTGTTTTACAGCCTGCTCTGATTGCAGTGAAACTTTTTCATTAGCTTCTCTCTACAAGGAGAAAGTCCAGTTCACTGTCCTGCCCTACTGCTGCAAGTATACCATTTGGTTTGTCGAGCCAAAAAATTGAATTGGAAGGTACGGAGCTAAGAGCCGCTCCGGGGCGTCTTTCGGCAGAAGCCGCGCTAAGGAGAGCACTGTGAGCGGCACAATCGTCTTTGCGCGAAGAAGCCGCTTCTTCGGCTCCGGGAGCCGGAGAGAGCGGCACCTTCGGAAAGGTGAAGAAGCAAGCTGTACAACACTGGGATTGTGTGCGCAGCTTGCCAACTGATAGAAAACAGTACTTTTGCACTCTCCTGACTTTTCCAATCACATGAACATTCGATTGGAAGCTGTTTTGGACAACTTTTCTTTTCTTCCTGCCAAATACTTGGCAGACATCCGTGCAACGTCTAGAACACGATGGGAGATGTTTTCTGTGCTGGCACAATTTCTCCCTGCCAGATGTAGTGGAAAAGCTTTTTGATAAGATGTAGACGACAAGAGAGGCTAAAGAGTGGATGTAAGCAAATGACACCCATCTTCAAAAGAGGCAATTAAGAGGACTCGCGATAGTACAAACCAGCCAGCCTCTTTTTTATCCCCAGGAAGTTGATGAAGCAGCTCTTCCTGGAAATCCTTGCCAGGCACATGAAAGACGACCAAATAATGTAGTTAGCATGATTTTTCAGGGGAATTTCATGCTGAACATCACTTTAAACTCCTCTGATGAATCAACTTGACTGGTAGATGAAGGGAATATTATCTGCCTGGGCTTCAGGGCGGTTTTTGACATATCTCTACATGGCAGCACACATACATATGGAAGCAATAGTGCAAAGGGGAGGGAATCAGTGTCTTTTCAGTGATGCTGAGGGAAAAGACAAGAGGCAGTGGGCACACACTGAAATACAGGAGATTGCCTTTGAACATCAGTAAATGTTTCTTTACTGTGAGGGTGACTGAACCACGGCACAGACTGCCCAGAAAGATTGTGGAGCCTGGATCTTTGAAGACATTAAAAGTACACCCAGATAGAATCCTGGGCAAGAGGCTCTAGGTATCCTGGTTTAGGCAGGGGGGTTGGGCCTGGTTAGCCCCACCAACCCCTTCCACTCTCTTTCATTCTGTGCTAGTGAATTCTCTTCAAGATGCATTTCAAGCACTGGCATGACAAAGTTCTGTGCAGACAGAGATCCAAATGGACATGGCATCTAAGTTCCTTAAGCAGTGTTCAAGAAGAATGTAAAACTCTGGCACAAGTGTCTCTTCCCTAACTGAATCCCTTTCATGGGAAAATTCCCAGCTCTAGAAAGATCTTCTGATACGCATGCTTAAGACTGACACTGGCTGAGCAAATTTCTCCCTATGTGTATCTAAGACCAGTTAGGATCTTCACCCAAAGTGCTGTCAACATAGTCACAGAATGCCTATTGTTAAGAAGTGACAGCTTCCATCAGAATGGCAACTATTGGTCCACAAAATGGATTAATGGATGGGAATTATCTACGTGGGTTAAAAACAAAAATAAAGAGTTGGTCTTTATTTATCAATTTCATTGCAATATTGATAAGAGAAGAAAAAGATCTAAGTCCTTGACTTTCTGAACTCGAGGAAAGATTTTAAAAATTCCTTGTAAAAATGTATGATCACAATCAGACTATTGAAATCATTTTAGTTGGGAACAAAGTTCCAAAATTGTCTAGATAGTGGCAAAGAAGCCAAGAAAATAGGAAAGAAACAAAAAGAGAGCAAAAGAGTCAGCTTCAGTGTAGAAGCTCGTTCTAGAAGTAGTCTGCTGGGAAAAGGAACCCCCAGCTAAATTTCCAATGTATTCCTGCGCTTGATTCAGTAACTGGTCAATGTAAAAACCAATCCTTTTGTACAACTTCTTCCAGCAACAAAAACTCCAACAGGTTGACACTACCATCATGCCTGTTCCAGACATATTTAAAAGAGAAATGATGATTTTCTTGAAAACCTACTTGCATAAAAGTTGCAAGATGGTGGAGGGATTCCCACATCCTCCTTCCTCCATCTGGCTTGAAAGTATATTTGATAAAATATGCAACAAAGCACATGATTTATATGGGAGAGTCAAATGGATGATTTGGGAATTGATCTCTTGTTGATAGTAAACTTCATATCCACTCGGTGTGACCTTTTTAAAACAAAATGTGGAGCTGAGGCATGAATCTGCCACAACAATTGTAAAGCAAACATACACACTCCCCTTCACATGCCCCCCCTTCCACACACACCTAGGCACACACAGAGATCAGCATAGCAGATCATGAACACCTTGGAAAAGACTGAAATGCTAAATGCCTCTCCTGATGGGCAAAAGAGCTGGTGCAGTAATTCAAATGCCTGGTACAAAAATTCTGTTTAATATTTAGCTCCTATTTAAAACACAGCTTTTCATTTCATTCTATTTACAGAATATTTTAATTTCATTTGTTTCTTTAAAATTACTTAGTTCTCACCTGTTGTATGTCTAGGAATATTTTCTTCCAAAAATAGAAAAAAATAGATGATATCATTTCAGCAGAAAACATTGGCTGATACAATTTTAAACCATCATGATCTGGAAGAATTCTTCTGTCCCTCTCGAAGGTGGAAGAAGCATTTGGATCACAGATCATCTACAATGAAATACTTGACATGTTTAAGATGCTTTCAATCAATTTTGATCGTCAATTGCTTATTCGTTGTAAACAGTAATTTTTCAGTGAAGGGAAAGTGTGTGTGGTATATCTACATGATGTGTTCAAAGCCAGTTCCTACTAATGGCCAGGCTGAATTCCAGTAAATAATGTCCCGAATGATATTTTGCCGCCTTCTTTGGCACTTCATGAAATCTTACCCCGATGAAGTGCTGAAACACAGAGATTTTCTCTTAGAGAGTGTCTCATGTTGTAACCCATCCCATGGATTTTATGCTGTAATTCTTATCTCTTTTAAAATTTACTATCTTCTGTACAGTTTTCATGAAACTTTCTGTTACAGTAGTGAATAGCACAGATAAATGTAATTTTGTACAACTTTGAATTTACCCCAAGAGCTGAGAGAAAACTTGCTCCTATACTTCAATCCGAGTTTCTTCTATAGTCCAACTTTGTTTCTCTACCGTCAAGCTTCTCCTTTGTTGCTGCTCCAAGCCCCGTCCAAGGTGACCTTGAATACTTTCAGGGAGGGGACACCCACAACTTCTCTGGGCAACCTGTTCCAGTGTTCCAGCACTCCCACAGTAAAAAAGGCCTTCCTTTCATCTAATATGTGTAGGAAATCATAAATCTAGGCATAGAAGCTTGGAGTGCAAATTTGAAATTCTTTGGATTTGAAGCACATTCTATATGAATACTGACTTACAGATGACTAAAAGATGTTGATGGGCATTTGAGCTGACAAGTTTTGAAAAAGTGCACGGAAATTAAAATTGAAACCACTAAAATTAAAAACTCCTTGCCATTTTCTTTTTCCTCTCCTATTCAAAATTGCATATGTCAGATATCAGTGCTTCATGCAAACATCTCAGATGCTCTCAGAGAAAATGCTTTTCTTTCAGACTAAGTTGCGGTTGACGTAGAACACTAGCAGGAGTGAAAGTTTTTCTGGGCATCGGGGCAGCACCTACTCCTTGGATTTGTGTGCAGAATGCATTTTATCCAAACTGGAAAATAGATCCCAGCTCTGTTCTATTCATCATTCTTACTGCATCAGGCCTGAAGATTCTGTGAAAAGTAGCCTGTGGACCTTGAAGATAGCGCATGTGAAACAGATGAGAGGTGATAGAGAAGTTGAGGGAGAGAAGAAAGAGCATATGGCTGAAACCAGAAAGTATTTCTTCACGTGATCATGGAAGATTGCAGGAGCCACTTGGTGCTATCAAACCAGCCCGACTTGGCACTGGTGCCACCTTGGGTCTGGGAGCCATCTTGCATATTGTGCATTTTAAGGAGCCAGCTGGCCACTCCCAGCCATATGCCCCCAAACACAAACCTCGGCCCTTTTCTCTGGCAAACAAAACTCAACTGCCCCTCTTCTGGATGGCAAATTGCAGGAGCCACTTGGTGCTATCAAACCAGCCCAACTTGGCACTGGTGCCACCTTGGATCTGGGAACCATCCTGCCTATCGTGGATTTTCAGGGGCCAGCCGGCCACTCTCAGCCATATGCCCCCAAACACAAACCACGGCCCTTTTCTCGGGCAAACATAACTCAACTGCCCCTCTTCTTGATGGCAAATTGCAGGACGCACTTGGTACTACAAAAACAGCCCGACTTGGCAGTGGTGCCACCTTGGGTCTGGGAACCATCCTGCGTATCGTGGATTCTAAGGAGCCAGCCGGCCACTCCCATCCATATGCCCCCAAAAACAAACCACGGACCTTTTCTCTGGCAAACAAAAATCAGCTGCCCCGCTTCTGGATGGCAGATTGCAGGAGCCACTTTGCACCATCAAACCAGCCCGACCTGGCACTGGTGCCACCTTGGATCTGGGAACCATCCTGCCTATCGTGGATTTTCAGGGGCCAGCCGGCCACTCTCAGCCATAGGCCCCAAACACAAAACACGGCCCTTTTCTCTGTCAAAAAAAACTCAACTGCCCCTCTTCTGGATGGCAGTTTGCAGGAGACACTTGGGACTATCAAACCAGCCCAACTTGGATCTGGTACCACCTTGGATCTGGGAACCATCCTGCGTATCGTGGATTTTCAGGGGCCATCCGGCCACTCCCAGCAATATGCCCCCAAACACAAACCTCGGCCCTTTTCCCTGGCAAACAAATCTCAGCTGCCCCGCTTCTGCATGGCAGATTGCAGGAGGCACTTGACACTGTCAAACCAGCCTGACTTGCCACTGGTGCCACCTTGGGCCTGGGAACCATCCTGCGTATCGTGGATTCTAAGGAGCCAGCCGGCCACTCCCAGCCACAGGCCCCCAAACACAAACCACGGCCCATTTCCCTGGCAAACAAAACTCAGCTGCTCCGCTTCTGGATGGCAGTTTGTAGGAGCCACTTGGGACTATCAAACCAGCCCAACTTGGCACTGGTGCCACCTTGGGCCTGGGAACCATCCTGCGTATCGTGGATTCTAAGGAGCCAGCCGGCCACTCCCAGCCACTGGCCACCAAACAAAAACAACGGCGCTTTTCCCTGGAAAACAAAACTCGCCTGCCAGCTGTTTGATGGCAGATTGCAGGAGCCGCTTGGTACTATCAAACCAGCCAAACTTGGCACTAGTGCCACCATGGATCTGGGAACTATCATGCGTATCGTGGATTTTCAGGGGCCAGCCGGCCACTCCCAGCCATATGCCACCAAACACAAACCTCGGCCCTTTTCTCTGGCAAACAAAACTCAACTGCCCCTCTTCTGGATGGCAAATTGCAGGAGCCACTTGGGACTATCAAACCAGCCCAACTTGGCACTGGTGCCACCTTGGGCCTGGGAACCATCCTGCGTGTCGTGGATTCTAAGGAGCCAGCCGGCCACTCCCAGCCACAGGCCCCCAAACAAAAACAACGGCGCTTTTCCCTGGCAAACAAAACTCGCCTGCCAACTTTTTGATGTCAGATTGCAGGAGCCACTTGGTACTATCAAACCAGCCCAACTTGGCACTGGTGCCACCTTGGCTCTGGGAACCATCCGGAGTATCATGGATTTTCTGGAGCCAGCCGGCCACTCCCAGCCACAGGCCCCCAAAAACAAACCTAGGCCCATTTCTCTGGCAAACAAAACTCAGGTGCCCCTCTTCTGGATGGCAGATTGCAGGAGCCACTTGGGACTATCAAATCAGCCCAACTTGGCACTGGTGCCCCCTTGGATCTGGGAACCATCCTGTGTATTGTGGATTTTCAGGGGCCAGCCGGCCACTCTCAGCCATATGCCCCCAAACACAAACCACGGCCCTTTTCTCTGGCAAACAAAACTCAACTGCCCCTCTTCTTGATGGCAAATTGCAGGACGCACTTGGTACTACAAAAACAGCCCGACTTGGTAGTGGTGCCACCTTGGGTCTGGGAACCATCCTGCGTATCGAGCATTTTAAGGAGCCAGCCGGCCACTCCCAGCCATATGCCCCCAAAAACAAAACACGGACATTTTCTCTGGCAAACAAAAATCAGCTGCCCCGCTTCTGGATGGCAGATTGCAGGAGCCACTTGGTACTATCAAACCAGCCCAACTTGGCACTGGTGCCACCATGGGTCTGGGAACCATCCTGCGAATTGTGGATTGTCAGGAGCCAGCCGACCACTCTCGGCCACAGACCCCAATCAAAAACAACGGCCCGTTTCTCTGGCAAAAAAACTCAGCTGCACCGCTTCTGGATGGCAGATTGCAGGAGGTACTTGACACTGCGAAACCAGCCCGACTTGGCACTGGTGCCACCTTGGGTCTGGGAACCATCCTGCCTCTCGTGGATTCTAAGGAGCCAGCCGGCCACTCCCAGCCACAGGCCCCCAAACACAAACAAAGGCGCTTTTCCCTGGAAAACAAAACTCGCCTGCCAACTTTTTCATGGCAGATTGCAGGAGCCACTTGGTTCTATCAAACCAGCCCAACTTGGCACTGGTGCCACCATGGGTCTGGTCACCATCCTGCCTATTGTAGCTTTTCAGGAGCCAGCCAGTAACTCCCAGCCATAATCCCCCAGACACAAACCACGGCCCGTTTCCCTGGCAAACAAAAATCAGCTGCCCCTCTTCTGGATGGCAAATTGCAGGAGCCACTTTGCACCATCAAACCAGCCCGACTGACTCCTGAAAATGAACCATACGCATGATGGCTTCCAGACCCAAGGTGGCACCAGTGCCAAGTCGGGCTGGTTTGATAGTACCAAGTGGCTCCTGCAATCTGCCATCCAGAAGCGTGGCAGCTAATTTTTTTTTGCCAGAGAAAAGGTCCGTGGTTTGTTTTTGGGGGCATATGGCTGGGAGTGGCCGGCTGGCTCCTTAGAATCCACGATACGCAGGATAGTTCCCAGACCCAAGGTGGCACCAGTGCCAAGTCGGGCTGGTTTGATAGTCCCAAGTAGGCCCTGCAATCTGCCATCCAGATGCGGGGCAGCTGAGTTTTGTTTGCCAGAGAAAAGGGCTGTGGTTTGTGTTTGGGGGCCTGTGGCTGGGGGTGGCCGGCTGGCTCCTTAGAATCCACGATACGCAGGATGGTTCCCAGAGCCAAGGTGGCACCAGTGGCAAGTCAGGCTGGTTTGACAGTGTCAAGTGCCTCCTGCAATCTGCCATCCAGAAGCGGGGCAGCTGAGTTTTGTTTGCCAGAGAAAAGAGCCGTGGGTTGTGTTTGGGGGCATATGGCTGGGAGTGGCCAGCTGGCCCCTGAAAATCCACGATACGCAGGATGGTTCCCAGATCCAAGGTGGTACCAGCGCCAAGTTGGGCTGGTTTGATAGTCCCAAGTGGCTCCTGCAAACTGCCATCCAGAAGCGGGGCATCTGAGTTTTGTTTGCCAGGGCAATGGGCCGTGGTTTGTGTTTGGGGGCCTGTGGCTGGGAGTGGCCGGCTGTTTCCTGAAAATCCACGATAGGCAGGATGGTTCCCAGAGCCAAGGTGGCACCAGTGCCAAGTTGGGCTGGTTTGATAGTACCAAGTGGCTCCCACAATCTGCCATCCAGAAGCGGGGCAGCTTACTTTTGTTTGCCAGGGAAACGTGCCATGTTTTGTGTCTGGGGGCCTATGGCCAGCAGTGTTCGGCTGGTTCCTGAATATGTACGATACGCAGGATGGTTCCCAGATCCAAGGTGGCACCAGTGCCAAGTTGGGCTGGTTTGATAGTACGAAGTGGCTCCCGCAATCTGCCATCCAGAAGCGGGGCAGCTTACTTTTGTTTGCCAGGGAAACGTGCCAAGTTTTGTGTCTGGGGGCCTATGGCCAGCAGTGTTCGGCTGGTTCCTGAATATGTACGATACGCAGGATGGTTCCCAGATCCAAGGTGGCACCAGCGCCAAGTCGGTCTGGTTTGATGGTGCAAAGTGGCTCCTGCAATCTGCCATCCAGAAGCGGGGAAGTTGTTTTTTGTTTGCCAGAGAAAAGTTCCGTGGTTTGTTTTTGGGGGCATATGGATGGGAGTGGCCGGCTGGCTCCTTAGAATCCACGATACGCAGGATGGTTCCCAGATCCAAGGTGGCACCAGTGCCAAGTCGGGCTGGTTTGATGGTGCAAAGTGGCTCCTGCAATCTGCCATCCAGAAGCGGGGCAGCTGATTTTTGTTTGCCAGAGAAAAGGTCCGTGGTTTGTTTTTGGGGGCATATGGATGGGAGTGGCCGGCTGGCTCCTTAGAATCCACGATACGCAGGATGGTTCCCAGACCCAAGGTGGCACCACTGCCAAGTCGGGCTGTTTTTGTAGTACCAAATGCGTCCTGCAATTTGCCATCAAGAAGAGGGGCAGTTGAGTTTTGTTTGCCAGAGAAAAGGGCCGTGGTTTGTGTTTGGGGGCATATGGCTGAGAGTGGCCGGCTGGCCCCTGAAAATCCACGATAGGCAGGATGGTTCCCAGATCCAAGGTGGCACCAGTGCCAAGTCGGGCTGGTTTGATAGTACTAAGTAGCTCCTGCAATCTGCCATCCAGAAGCGGGGCAGCTTACTTTTGTTTGCCAGGGAAACGGGCCGAGGTTTGTGTCTGGGGCCTATGGCTGAGAGTGACCGGCTGGCTCCTGAAAAGCTACGATAGGCAGGATGGTTCCCAGAGCCAAGGTGGCACCAGTGCCAAGTTGGGCTGGTTTGATAGTACCAAGTGGCTCCTGCCATCTGCCATCAAAAAGCTGGGCAGCTGAGTTTTGTTTGCCAGAGAAAAGGGCTGTGGTTTGTGTTTGGGGGCATATGGCTGGGAGTGGCCAGCTGGCTCCTTAAAATGCACAATATGCAAGATGGCTCCCAGACCCAAGGTGGCACCAGTGCCAAGTCGGGCTGGTTTGATAGCACCAAGTGGCTCCTGCAATCTTCCATGATCACGTGAAGAAATACTTTCTGGTTTCAGCCATATGCTCTTTCTTCTCTCCCTCAACTTCTCTATCACCTCTCATCTGTTTCACATGCGCTATCTTCAAGGTCCACAGGCTACTTTTCACAGAATCTTCAGGCCTGATGAAGTAAGAATGATGAATAGAACAGAGCTGGGATCTATTTTCCAGTTTGGATAAAATGCATTCTGCACACAAATCCAAGGAGTATGTGCTGCCCCGATGCCCAGAAAAACTTTCACTCCTGCTAGTGTTCTCCGTCAACCGCAACTTAGTCTGAAAGAAAAGCATTTTCTCTGAGAGCATCTGAGATGTTTGCATGAAGCACTGATATCTGACATATGCAATTTTGAATAGGAGAGGAAAAAGAAAATGGCAAGGAGTTTTTAATTTTAGTGGTTTCAATTTTAATTTCCGTGCACTTTTTCAAAACTTGTCAGCTCAAATGCCCATCAACATCTTTTAGTCATCTGTAAGTCAGTATTCATATAAAATGTGCTTCAAATCCAAAGAATTTCAAATTTGCACTCCAAGCTTCTATGCCTAGATTTATGATTTCCTACACATATTAGATGAAAGGAAGGCCTTTTTTACTGTGGGAGTGCTGGAACACTGGAACAGGTTGCCCAGAGAAGTTGTGGGTGTCCCCTCCCTGAAAGTATTCAAGGTCACCTTGGACGGGGCTTGGAGCAGCAACAAAGGAGAAGCTTGACGGTAGAGAAACAAAGTTGGACTATAGAAGAAACTCGGATTGAAGTATAGGAGCAAGTTTTCTCTCAGCTCTTGGGGTAAATTCAAAGTTGTACAAAATGACATTTATCTGTGCTATTCACTACTGTAACAGAAAGTTTCATGAAAACTGTACAGAAGATAGTAAATTTTAAAAGAGATAAGAATTACAGCATAAAATCCATGGGATGGGTTACAACATGAGACACTCTCTAAGAGAAAATCTCTGTGTTTCAGCACTTCATCGGGGTAAGATTTCATGAAGTGCCAAAGAAGGCGGCAAAATATCATTCGGGACATTATTTACTGGAATTCAGCCTGGCCATTAGTAGGAACTGGCTTTGAACACATCATGTAGATATACCACACACACTTTCCCTTCACTGAAAAATTACTGTTTACAACGAATAAGCAATTGACGATCAAAATTGATTGAAAGCATCTTAAACATGTCAAGTATTTCATTGTAGATGATCTGTGATCCAAATGCTTCTTCCACCTTCGAGAGGGACAGAAGAATTCTTCCATATCATGATGGTTTAAAATTGTATCAACCAATGTTTTCTGCTGAAAAGATATCATCTATTTTTTTCTATTTTTGGAAGAAAATATTCCTAGACATACAACAGGTGAGAACTAAGTAATTTTAAAGAAACAAATGAAATGAAAATATTCTGTAAATAGAATGAAATGAAAAGCTGTGTTTTAAATAGGAGCTAAATATTAAACAGAATTTTTGTACCAGGCATTTGAATTACTGCACCAGCTCTTTTGCCCATCAGGAGAGGCATTTAGCATTTCAGTCTTTTCCAAGGTGTTCATGATCTGCTATGCTGATCTCTGTGTGTGCCTAGGTGTGTGTGGAAGGGGGGGCATGTGAAGGGGAGTGTGTATGTTTGCTTTACAATTGTTGTGGCAGATTCATGCCTCAGCTCCACATTTTGTTTTAAAAAGGTCACACCGAGTGGATATGAAGTTTACTATCAACAAGAGATCAATTCCCAAATCATCCATTTGACTCTCCCATATAAATCATGTGCTTTGTTGCATATTTTATCAAATATACTTTCAAGCCAGATGGAGGAAGGAGGATGTGGGAATCCCTCCACCATCTTGCAACTTTTATGCAAGTAGGTTTTCAAGAAAATCATCATTTCTCTTTTAAATATGTCTGGAACAGGCATGATGGTAGTGTCAACCTGTTGGAGTTTTTGTTGCTGGAAGAAGTTGTACAAAAGGATTGGTTTTTACATTGACCAGTTACTGAATCAAGCGCAGGAATACATTGGAAATTTAGCTGGGGGTTCCTTTTCCCAGCAGACTACTTCTAGAACGAGCTTCTACACTGAAGCTGACTCTTTTGCTCTCTTTTTGTTTCTTTCCTATTTTCTTGGCTTCTTTGCCACTATCTAGACAATTTTGGAACTTTGTTCCCAACTAAAATGATTTCAATAGTCTGATTGTGATCATACATTTTTACAAGGAATTTTTAAAATCTTTCCTCGAGTTCAGAAAGTCAAGGACTTAGATCTTTTTCTTCTCTTATCAATATTGCAATGAAATTGATAAATAAAGACCAACTCTTTATTTTTGTTTTAACCCACGTAGATAATTCCCATCCATTAATCCATTTTGTGGACCAATAGTTGCCATTCTGATGGAAGCTGTCACTTCTTAACAATAGGCATTCTGTGACTATGTTGACAGCACTTTGGGTGAAGATCCTAACTGGTCTTAGATACACATAGGGAGAAATTTGCTCAGCCAGTGTCAGTCTTAAGCATGCGTATCAGAAGATCTTTCTAGAGCTGGGAATTTTCCCATGAAAGGGATTCAGTTAGGGAAGAGACACTTGTGCCAGAGTTTTACATTCTTCTTGAACACTGCTTAAGGAACTTAGATGCCATGTCCATTTGGATCTCTGTCTGCACAGAACTTTGTCATGCCAGTGCTTGAAATGCATCTTGAAGAGAATTCACTAGCACAGAATGAAAGAGAGTGGAAGGGGTTGGTGGGGCTAACCAGGCCCAACCCCCCTGCCTAAACCAGGATACCTAGAGCCTCTTGCCCAGGATTCTATCTGGGTGTACTTTTAATGTCTTCAAAGATCCAGGCTCCACAATCTTTCTGGGCAGTCTGTGCCGTGGTTCAGTCACCCTCACAGTAAAGAAACATTTACTGATGTTCAAAGGCAATCTCCTGTATTTCAGTGTGTGCCCACTGCCTCTTGTCTTTTCCCTCAGCATCACTGAAAAGACACTGATTCCCTCCCCTTTGCACTATTGCTTCCATATGTATGTGTGCTGCCATGTAGAGATATGTCAAAAACCGCCCTGAAGCCCAGGCAGATAATATTCCCTTCATCTACCAGTCAAGTTGATTCATCAGAGGAGTTTAAAGTGATGTTCAGCATGAAATTCCCCTGAAAAATCATGCTAACTACATTATTTGGTCGTCTTTCATGTGCCTGGCAAGGATTTCCAGGAAGAGCTGCTTCATCAACTTCCTGGGGATAAAAAAGAGGCTGGCTGGTTTGAACTATCGCGAGTCCTCTTAATTGCCTTTTTTGAAGATGGGTGTCATTTGCTTACATCCACTCTTTAGCCTCTCTTGTCGTCTACATCTTATCAAAAAGCTTTTCCACTACATCTGGCAGGGAGAAATTGTGCCAGCATAGAAAACATCTCCCATCGTGTTCTAGACGTTGCACGGAGGTCTGCCAAGTGTTTGGCAGGAAGAAAAGAAAAGTTGTCCAAAACAGCTTCCAATCGAATGTCCATGTGATTGGAAAAGTCAGGAGAGTGCAAAGGTACTGTTTTCTATCAGTTGGCAAGCTGCGCACACAATCCCAGTGTTGTACAGCTTCCTTCTTCACCTTTCCGAAGGTGCCGCTCTCTCCGGCTCCCGGAGGCGAAGAAGCGGCTTCTTCCCGCAAAGACGATTGTGCCGCTCACAGTGCTCTCCTTAGCGCGGCTTCTGCCGAAAGACACCCGGGAGCGGCTCTTAGCTCCGGACAGCATCCTACCTTCGTCTTTAGCGCCTCTTCTCATCTACATCTCGGCAAAAAGCTTTTCCACTATGTCTGCTAGGAAAAACTGTGCCAGCACAGAAAACATCTCCCATCATGTTCTAGACGTTGCAGAGATGTCTGCCAAGTGTTTGGCAGGAAGAAAAGAAAAGTTGTCCAAAACAGCTTCCAATCGAATGTTCATGTGATTGGAAAAGTCAGGAGAGTGCAAAGGTACTGTTTTGTATCAGTTGGCAAGGTGCGCACACAATCCCAGTGTTGTACAGCTTGCTTCTTCACCTTTCCGAAGCTGCCGCTCTCCCCGGCTCCCGGAGCCGAAGAAGCGGCTTCTTCGCGCAAAGACGATTGTGCCGCTCACAGTGCTCTCCTTAGCGCGGCTTCTGCCTAAAGACGCCCGGGAGCGGCTCTTAGCTCCGGAGAGCATCCTACCTTCGTCTTTAGCGCCTCTTCTCATCTACATCTCGGCAAAAAGCTTTTCCACTATGTCTGCTAGGAAAAACTGTGCCAGCACAGAAAACATCTCCCATCATGTTCTAGACGTTGCACGGATGTCTGCCAAGTGTTTGGCAGGAAGAAAAGTTGTCCAAAACAGCTTCCAATCGAATGTTCATGTGATTGGAAAAGTCAGGAGAGTGCAAAAGTACTGTTTTCTATCAGTTGGCAAGCTGCGCACACAATCCCAGTGTTGTACAGCTTGCTTCTTCACCTTTCCGAAGGTGCCGCTCTCTCCGGCTCCCGGAGCCGAAGAAGCGGCTTCTTCGCACAAAGACGATTGTGCCGCTCACAGTGCTCTCCTTAGCGCGGCTTCTGCCTAAAGACGCCCGGGAGCGGCTCTTAGCTCCGGAGAGCATCCTACCTTCGTCTTTAGCGCCTCTTCTCATCTACATCTCGGCAAAAAGCTTTTCCACTATGTCTGCTAGGAAAAACTGTTCCAGCACAGAAAACATCTCCCATCATGTTCTAGACGTTGCACGGATGTCTGCCAAGTGTTTGGCAGGAAGAAAAGAAAAGTTGTCCAAAACAGCTTCCAATCGAATGTTCATGTGATTGGAAAAGTCAGGAGAGTGCAAAGGTACTGTTTTCTATCAGTTGGCAAGCTGCGCACACAATCCCAGTGTTGTACAGCTTGCTTCTTCACCTTTCCGAAGGTGCCGCTCTCTCCGGCTCCCGGAGCCGAAGAAGCGGCTTCTTCGCGCAAAGACGATTGTGCCGCTCACAGTGCTCTCCTTAGCGCGGCTTCTGCCGAAAGACGCCCCGGAGCGGCTCTTAGCTCCGTACCTTCCAATTCAATTTTTTGGCTCGACAAACCAAATGGTATACTTGCAGCAGTAGGGCAGGACAGTGAACTGGACTTTCTCCTTGCAGAGAGAAGCTAATGAAAATGTTTCACTGCAATCAGAGCAGGCTGTAAAAGAAGAAAAATGTCATGAAAATAAGCCAGCCTTATCCTCTTAGTCTTGCTTGTTGTGATTGGCCAAGAATGAAATGTGTCAACTCTGTGTTTCTGGGTATCACATCAGTAACAGGTACTTCAGCTGCTGTACTTCTCTCCTAAAGTTAAGAACAGAATCCAAGGAATTGTGATTCCATGGTGTCAATTCACCCTATGAAAAAGGAGTGGAAGGTGCAGGGGTCAATTAACTTGAATGGCCTATGTCAATCAGCGGCCACTGATTTCCTGAAGGCTTCAACAGGTTACTTGCCCATGTTTTTCTTGGAATTGTTTTAACCTTTGGTCATGTTTTTCTTGGGATTCTTTTACCCTTTCCCCATTTGTTCAGCCTTTGCTCTCAAGCCTTTGCTGACAGTTCCAATATCTCTGTAGCCTGGAAAAGTGTTGTCTTGATTGATCACATCATTCTTCCCTTCCAAGGGTCGTTTGCCTCAAGTCTCAGTTTGGCTGGTTTTCTGCTAGTTGATTGTCAGAGGGCAGCAGGTGTTTTGTAAGAGCAAGTACACAATCCCATAGCTTGCTTTTCTTTGGATTTGGCCTGTCTAGAAAATGGAATGACTAAACATCTCTGAGAGGCTTTTCTCTCCCCATTAGGTTTCACTGGAAGGGCAGATGCAAATCGTCTACCTAAAGTCTTGGCACAGAAGAAAGTAGTGGTTTGCTGCTGCATATAGCTAGAAGCTTAAAAAAGGAAGGCCTTGGGCTGAGGCCCATTACTTTGGCTAAGTAGAAAAGGACTGTGGGAGGTGAGGCAGCAGAATTAGAGGTAAATCAACAAGTTCTAGAACCGTCGTGTGTTCACAGCGTGGTGCATGGTGGTTGGTTGAATTGTGTTTGTTATGGCTCAAAGCTATGAAACTGATAAAGGCCTGATGTTGGAATCCATAAGGTTAGAAGATTATTAAGAAATGGTTAAAAAGAAGTATGTAGGCCTTAGACTGGAGTTTTGTTAGCATTGCAGAAAAGTTTCCCATGCAAGCAGAAAAGATTTCCATGCAAGCAGAAAAGTTTCCCAAGCAGTAGACGTGAAAAATGGCAACAAGGTTATTTAATGTATATCTTTAGAAGGTTAGCATGAATAGAACTCTGTTCTTTGTCTCTTATCAACTAGTCTTTGTTTTAGCTACGATTACCTATGTTTTATAAGATTGGATAGAATTCTTGTCAAGATGTGTTTTCTGTTTCTGATTGGCTGAATTCTAGTCTGAGATGATTTTATGTATTGCTGTATGAGCCCTGTTGAAGAAGACATTTTTTGGTGTGGATCAGTGAGCTGTCATGTCTCCATTTTGTATTTTGAGACTGATGTGCTGGAAATAAAAGCAAAAATCTCTTCACTGGTCTGGTTACCATGTTATCCATATTTGGATATTTTGCCGCGGCCTAGTGGGTTCCTTTTTTAAGGCGTGGGTTCCTGACACTATTGGACTTATACCTGTCCCGTCCCCCGCACATTGGTGCCTCGTGTGAGGACGTAGAATAGAAGAAAAACAAAGAAAAATCGTGGAAGTACCAGCTGCGGAGACCCAAGTGTTAACAAGGAGCACACTGTATCATCTCTCCCGCCGAAGCCAAGAAAATTGTAAGTAACTTATCTCGGGAGAGCGCTTGGGTGACGTGGGGAGGCAAAATAGCGAAAAAGAAAATTATTAAAAGAACACAAAAATGGGAACGAATTTATCAAAAGTTGAATGGGATGTTTTTTATCAATTAGGGACAATGTTACAAGAAAAAGGTCACTCTGAAATTTCAAAAACTGAGCTTAAAAACTTACTTATCTGGGTTAAAGCGAATACGCAAGATTTAAATCTGCAGTCTGCTTTTACTTTTCATTTTCGGGATCAGATAAACTGGAGAATCTATAAACTAGTCTCTCTCAAAAAAGATGAAAGCTTAAGAGAACTTATGCCGGTTTGTAGAGCGCTGTTGGAGCACTGTTTTAAACAAACTGATAATAATAAGATCAACTTGGACTCAGAAAACAAAGCTTCTGGTTCTGTCTCATTAAATTCCAGTAAACCGGAGACTGTGTGAGTATCGGAGAATGTTACAAGTGTTGTTGCAAATGCTGAAAGTATTGCTTTGAACTCTGTTGAACAAAATCTTTCTTCTCTCTCTCTGGGAAAAAATGAGACTCTTTTGGACTTTTCTTCGCGTTGTTCTGTTAATGTAAAAATATGTGACTCTTGTAAGGGGGATGGAACAAAGTGTGTAAAAGATGGAAATGAAAAAGTGACTGTACTTCCTAAAATTGTTTGTGCAGGGACACTGAAACCTGAATTGGATTCTGTTGGGCCTGGGGTGGAGGCTGAGGTGGCTGCTTCCACTCGGGAAATTGTGGTTCCGGGGAACTCTTTTTCAGTTAAGCAAAAACATGGTTGTTCTGGTGTTTGTCAATCTATAGATACAGAGAAAGAAAAATTGGCTTTAAGGGTGGAGTCCTTTGAAAGGAAGAGATGGAAGAAAGTCACGACTGTGTTGTTGCTGAAATTCAAAAAGCTGGACTTGAAATCTCTGCAACGAAAATTCAACAAGTTTCACCTTAGAAGTACCTGGGATGGAAGATCATGGAAGACGATGGAAGACGACAATAATACCACAGAAAATTCAGATCCGAACCAGAGTCAACAACCTACAAGAGTTACAACAACTTCTAGGAGAAATCAACTGGGTCAGACCGATGCTGGGAATCACCAATGATGAACTGAGTCCGCTCTTCCATTTGCTGAGAGGAAGTTGCGACATCACTTCGCCAAGAACTTTAACCCCTGAAGCTCGTGCTGCTCTTGACAAAGTCACAGAAGCTCTTCAAAAAAGACAAGCTCATCGCTGCGTTCCTGAAAATCCTTTCTTTCTTGCAATCTTAGGAGAGAAGATGCAGCTTTGTGGTCTCATTTTCCAGTGGGATGCCACAGAACAAGATCCTTTGTTAATAATGGAATGGGTTTTTCCTCCCTACAGGTTTTCAAAGACCATTTGCTCAGTTTTAGAAATGATTGCATACATTATAATTAAGGCTAGAACCAGATTGTTAACTTTGGCAGGTCAAGAATGTTCAGTCATCTATTTGCCATTGAAAAATGATTATTTCAATTGGGCAATGCAAAATTCTGATGATTTACAATATGCATTCTTAGGTTTTCCAGGTGTTTGTTCCATACACTATCCAGCTCACAAACTACTGCAAGCAAAATTGAGTTTCACAGAAAAACCTAAATTAAGTGAAGAACCTTTACATGCTGTGACTCTTCACTGATGGCTCTGGTAAAAGCCACAAGTCCGTTGTGACTTGGTTTAATCAAAACACTGATGTTTGGGAATCTGATATTCAAACAGTAGAGGGATCCCCTCAAATTGTTGAGCTTGCTGCAGTAGTTTGAGCTTTTCAGCTGTTTCCTCAGCCTTTTAATTTGGTCACAGATTCTGCTTATGTTGCTAATGTAGTCAGGAGAATAGAAGGTTCAATTTTAAAGGATGTTAGTAATGAAACTTTACATCGTTGGCTTTCATGTCTTTTTATAACTTTGCAATATAGAACTAATCCATATTTTGTTTCTCACATTAGGGCGCATTCTTCACTTCCTGGATTTTTAGTGGAAGGAAATGCAAGAGCGGACAAGCTGACAATGGTCATTTCTAACACATTGCCAAATATTTTTGAACAAGCAAAATTGAGTCATGCCTTTTTCCACCAAAATGCACAAGCACTCATGCGAATGTTCCAAATCACTAAAAGTCAAGCTAAAGCTATCATTCATACTTGCCCTGACTGTCAATTGGTACAACCTCCTGTTTCTACAGGAGCAATCAACCCCCGAGGCTTACAAAGCCTACAGTTGTGGCAAACAGGTGTTACTAAATAGCCTTCTTTTGGTAAATTTAAAAATATTCATGTTTCCATAGACACGTTCTCTGGTGCAGTTTTTGCTTCCCTTCACACAGGTGAAACTGGCAGCCATGCCTGTCATCATTTCCTGCAAGCTTTTGCTTCATTGGGTATACCCCAAGAAGTAAAAACTGACAATGGTCCCGCATACATATCTCAAAAATTGGCCACATTTTTAAATGAATGGGGTGTTCGACACATTTTTGGTATTCCCCACTCTCCCACAAGCCAAGCAATCATTGAAAGAACACATCAAACCTTAAAACGCATATTAGATCAACAGAGAGGGGGAACGGAAATCACCCCACAGATGAGACTGAGTAAGGCTTTGTATGGTTTTAATTTTCTAAATAGTTCAAGTACAGAACCAGATCCACCAATCTTTAGACACTTTTCAAATAGCACACAGGCAAAACTGAAAGAACATCCTCCTCTTCTAATTAGAAACCCTGACTCTGGACAGATGGAAGGCCCGTTTCAATTAATAACGTGGGGCAAAGGGTATGCTTCTATTTCCACAGGTGCTGGAAGAATTAAGTGGGTTCCTGCCAAAAACGTCAAACCGTATCGCACTTCAGAACCTGTTGTCGAGCCTAGAACTGAGGAAGCGAGTACGCAGACGTGGACCGAATGGAAGGATCCCGGGTCTCGCCTGACGCCTCTTGTGCCTGACGTTCTTTGTGCATCGGTGGAACCCATGAACTCTGATTTTGTGCCAATGTTATTTATGAGTATACGAATTGAATGCTGAATGTTTGTTTTACAAAGCTAGTTTTTGGCTGAAAATTTAGGTTATTGTTTTTGTTTAGAAAGAATTCTGCCAAAACTTAGTTCTTGAAAGAGATGGGGCAGAATCAAATGGTATACTTGTTTTGCTTGATGTTAATTGTTTTTTGTCGTGCAGATTTGCCTGGGGATCAACCGAAAACGAATGTCTGGGTGACCTTAGCCAAGGCTGCCGGATCGGATACTATATGTCTGTCTAATTCGGAACCAGAAAAGCCTTTCTCAACCTGTTTGGTTGGTGTGCCAGTGAAAGAGTTTCCTTTGGTCAGAAAAGAATCCAATGGTAAACCAGGTGGAATTGACAATGGAAACAGTCCTTCCTTCAATTGGAACATTTGTTCGAAAAAACTTCTCAGGGCAGCAAATGTTTCAAACAGTTGGGATGTGTTTCTGGAGACGGACCAATATCCACGGCAATTGCCAAAAGGGTATTGGATCATTTGCAGTAGACAGAGGTTGGCAAGGCATTCCAGCCCACCTTGAAGGTGGCCCTTGTAGCATTGGTATGCTTACCATAATTGCCCCCACTGCCAAAGCAGTGATGAAAAAGAAACAAAGGAAAACAAGAGCTGTTCCTCTGTAGGGGCCTGAGTTAACTTATGTATTGTAAATATATGAATGGCAGTGAAAGATCTTTGTATTGTATTTGTGACCCTGCCCTGATTCTAGTTATTGTAAATGGGCTGCAGCTGTGATGTCCTTGATTGGGCAGCAGCTGTAGCCCATGGAGGTAACTGAGATAAAAGGGGGCGGGGTGGTCAGGGAGAGCCTGGGAGAGGAGCCCTGACCGAGAAGCAACAACACCGCTGCTGTGAAGATCTGCCATGAGAAAACCACCAAGAAGGTATGAGACTCAGGAAATATAATTAGACAACAATATGAATACAACATCTGGTGACCCCGACGTGATAAAGATCTGCAGCCACAACGAACATCGAATGAAGGTATGGAATCCCCTGGACAGCCGAGAGCTGTGGCAGCCAGAGAGCTGGGACAGAAGATAGGACAGCCGAGAGCTGTGGGAGCCAGAGAGCTGGGACAGCGGATAGGACAGCTGAGAGCTGTGGCAGCCTGAGAGCTGGGACTCTAGAAGAAAAGACAGCTGAGAGCTGTGGCAGCCTGAGAGCTGGGACTAGACAGCTGAGAGCTGTGGCAGCCTGAGAGCTGGGACTCTAGAATATAGTAAGGCCTTTAAATCAAGGAGCTGTAACAGCAGAAAGCTATAAGATTATGGCTTTTCAGAGAGCTGTAAGACTATGGCCTTTGAGGAGAAGAGCCTGGGAACATCTAGGGATTTGTGTATGTGTTTAAAGACAGCCGAGAGCTGTGGCAGCCTGAGAGCTGGGACTCTAGAAGAAAAGACAGCCGAGAGCTGTGGCAGCCTGAGAGCTGGGACAGATATGTATATTGTAATTGTAAAGTTGCTAAAAGAAAAGGGGGAAATGTAGGGGCCTGAGTTAACTTATGTATTGTAAATATATGAATGGCAGTGAAAGATCTTTGTATTGTATTAGTGAACCTGCACAGATTCTAGTTACTGTAAATGGGCTGCAGCTGTGATGTCCTTGATTGGGCAGCAGCTGTAGCCCATGGAGGTAACTGAGATAAAAGGGGGCGGGGTGGTCAGGGAGAGCCTGGGAGAGGAGCCCTGACCGAGAAGCAACAACACCACTGCTGTGAAGATCTGCCATGAGAAAACCACGAAGAAGGTATGAGACTCAGGAAATATAAATAGACAACAATATGAATACAACATTCCTCATTATGATGAGAACTGTCAGAGTGATGTTATGCCTTGGAATGCCGCCAGAAGGGTTTCAGCAGGTATATTTCTACCCCAATTGGCTTCAGCTGTGGCATTGAGACAATTAGATCGAGTTGGATGTTGGCTGAGCAAACAAGCTAATGCCACATCCTCCGCAATCAGTGATATGTTGACCGATGTTGATAGTATTAGACATGCTACTCTTCAAAACCGAGCAGCCATTGATTTTCTCTTACTGGCACAAGGACAGGGTTGTGAGGAATTTGAAGGATTGTGTTGTATGAATTTGTCTGATCATTCCGAATCCATTCACAAAAGCATTCAAAAATTAAAGGATCTGACAGCCCAAATTAAAGAAGATGGAGGTTCCTGGTTGGATGATTTGTTTCAAAATTGGAGTTTTGCACCTTGGCTAAGGCAACTTTGCAAGATAGGTCTTTACATATTAGGTGTTCTAATACTGATATTGATAGTGGCACCTTGTATACTCTGTTGTCTTCGGCGAATGATGAACAAAACAGTCCGAGAAGTTTTTGTCATTCAAGCAGGAGAATTAGGATGTAGAAGCACAGAGAGTGTACGAAATCTCACGAAAGCAGTAGATGAGGGTATTGACATGAACGAAGGTTTTGAATTAAGGCCTTGGAATCGACCAGAGTTTTTTGAACGATGCCTTGTGACTGTTGCCAAACGTGATTCATATCTCTCTTTCAGGGATTGGGTCTTCACAGCATTAAGTTGCTGTGCCGTAATATAGCAATGCTTCAGTTTAGTGAAAATAGGTCTTCAGCAGATAATAAGCAGAAATTTTGCAATAGAGCTATGAAACGCAAATAGCAAGCGAGAAGAAAATGAAAGCTTCTGGGTCAAACAGAGAGGGGGAAATGTTGGAATCCATAAGGTTAGAGGATTTTTAAGAAATGGTTACAAAGAAGTATGTAGGCCTTAGACTGGAGTTTTGTTAGCATTGCAGAAAAGTTTCCCATGCAAGCAGAAAAAGTTTTCCATGCAAGCAGAAAAGTTTCCCAAGCAGTAGACGTGACAAATAACAATAGGCTTCTGTAGAATTGGCTTTAGGATGGCAACAAGGTTATTTAATGTATATCTTTAGAAGGTTAGCATGAATAGAACTCTGTTCTTTGTCTCTTATCAACTAGTCTTTGTTTTAGCTACGATTACCTATGTTTTATAAGATTGGATAGAATGCTTGTCAAGATGTGTTTTCTGTGTCTGATTGGCTGAATTCTAGTCTGAGATGATTTTATGTATTGCTGTATGAGCCCTGTTGAAGGAGACATTTTTTGGTGTGGATCAGTGAGCTGTCATGTCTCCATTTTGTATTTTGAGACTGATGTGCTGGAAATAAAAGCAAAAATCTCTTCACTGGTCTGGTTACCATGTTATCCATATTTGGATATTTTGCCGCGGCCTAGTGGGTTCCTTTTTTAAGGCGTGGGTTCCTGACACTATTGGACTTATACCTGTCCCGTCCCCCGCATATTGGTGCCTCGTGTGAGGACGTAGAATAGAAGAAAAACAAAGAAAAATCGTGGAAGTACCAGCTGCGGAGACCCAAGTGTTAACAAGGAGCACACTGTATCATCTCTCCCGCCGAAGCCAAGAAAATTGTAAGTAACTTATCTCGGGAGAGCGCTTGGGTGACGTGGGGAGGCAAAATAGAGAAAAAGAAAATTATTAAAAGAACACAAAAATGGGAACGAATTTATCAAAAGTTGAATGGGATGTTTTTCATAAATTAGGGACAATGTTACAAGAAAAAGGTCTCTCTGATATTTCAAAAACTGAGCTTAAAAACTTACTTATCTGGGTTAAAGCGAATACGCAAGATTTAAATCTGCAGTCTGCTTTTACTTTTCATTTTTGGGATCAGATAAACTGGAGAATCTATAAACTAATCTCAAAAAAGATGAAAGCTTAAGAGAACTTATGCCGGTTTGTAGAGCGCTGTTGGAGCACTGTTTTAAACAAACGGATAATAATAAGATCAACTTGGACTCAGAAAACAAAGCTTCTGGTTCTGTCTCATTAAATTCCAGTAAACCGGAGACTCTGTGTGTATCGGAGAATGTTACAAGTGTTGTTGCAAATGCTGAAAGTATTGCTTTGAACTCTGTTGACCAAAATCTTTCTTCTCTCTCTCTGGGAAAAAATGAGACTCTTTTGGACTTTTCTTTGCGTTGTTCTGTTAATGTAAAAATATGTGACTCTTGTAAGGGGGATGGAACAAAGTGTGTAAAAGATGGAAATGAAAAAGTGACTGTACTTCCTAAAATTGTTTGTGCAGGGACACTGAAGCCTGAATTGGATTCTGTTGGGCCTGGGGTGGAGGCTGAGGTGGCTGCTTCCACTCGGGAAATTGTGGTTCCGGGGAACTCTTTTTCAGTTAAGCAAAAACATGGTTGTTCTGGTGTTTGTCAATCTATAGATACAGAGAAAGAAAAACTGGCTTTAAGGGTGGAGTCCTTTGAAAGGAAGAGATGGAAGAAACTCGCGACTGTGTTGTTGCTGAAATTCAAAAAGCTGGACTTGAAATCTCTGCAACGAAAATTCAACAAGTTTCACCTTAGAAGTACCTGGGATGGAAGATGATGGAAGACGATGGAAGACGACAAGAAGACCACAGAAAATTCAGATCCGAACCAGAGTCAACAACCTACAAGAGTTACAACAACTTCTAGGAGAAATCAACTGGGTCAGACCGATGTTGGGAATCACCAATGATGAACTGAGTCCGCTCTTCCATTTGCTGAGAGGAAGTTGCGACATCACTTGGCCAAGAACTTTCATCCCTGAAGCTCGTGCTGCTCTCGACAAAGTCACAGAAGCTCTTCAAAAAAGACAAGCTCATCGCTGCGTTCCTGAAAATCCTTTCTTTCTTGCAATCTTAGGAGAGAAGATGCAGCTTTGTGGTCTCATTTTCCAGTGGGATGCCACAGAACAAGATCCTTTGTTAATAATGGAATGGGTTTTTCCTCCCTACAGTGTTGTGGTGTGCTGTGATGTCCCATTTTGGCCTTCCAGGTCACTTTCCCAGGTGTGCCTATACGTCAATCCCTTCCCCCTTGCCCCCATGCTGAGTGAGTCCTGTCAATCAGGCTAAACGTTCCAGCAAGGCGTTGTGTGGTTGGTCAAGTTTAAAGGATGCCCCTATGCCCAGAGGTCATTGGCCTGTCTGGGTGTCATCTTCCCCTGAGACCCTGCCCCTCTCACCTGGTTGGTGGCTCACCTGTACCTCCCCTCCCCCTGTCCCTGAGCTTAAAAAGGTGATCAGACCATGCGGTCCTTATTCTGTTGGAGCAGTTGCTCACGTTCAGACCTCTGTAACCATGGAATAAACCTCTGGACATTAAACCCTCCAGCAGAATCTCTCCTTTTTCTCTTCACCATCGCCTGAAGCTATTCCTCCTGAGGTAACGGGGTCCCTTACAAGCCTGGACTTGTTCAGTGCCCAGCTGCAACCACCAGCAAGCCAAGGTATCTCTGGGGTGTTACACCGCAGTTGCTGCCTTTGGCCCAGCAGCGAGGGTCAGACTGGCCCAGGCACAATCTAACTGGTAATATTGGGAGCTTTTTTTTCCAATATTTGGCGTCCCTGAGGCGGGCAAAGCGACTCTGCAGCCTGAGACGGACCTGCAGTACCTTGGAGAAGCTTCTGGCAGCCGTGCATCCAGCTGAAAGGGGCTTTGGTTGCAACGCCCTCGGCTAGAGACTTTGGGAATATTCCCAGAAGAAGTTTCGTGGACTGTTCGGCACCTCTGGAAAGCCCAGCTCCTTTCTGGTGAGCAGATTTTCCAGAGGAAGGACAGGGTAGCCTCTCTCGCCCAAGAGAGGTCCTGTTCCGGTGAAGAGACCTGCCTGTACCCAGCCAGCTACAGCTTCCATTTCGGGTGAGTATCTCTGCTCTCGGTAGGGCAGGAGCTCAAAAACAGACTCTGCCGTGAGTTCTGTTCCTTTTTGCCTTTGCATTTTTGGCTGCGCAGCCCCACAGACGGGAATTAATTGATTTCTAGCTATTAGCTTTCTGCCGCGTGTTTTGCTGTCTTTTGGAATTCGCGCCGGAGTGGGAGCGCTCTGCCCTTCCCCCCGGCTTTGCAGCTCAGCTCTCTCCACGTGGTCGGGGGATCCCACTCTCTGTCTCTCTCTGTGCGGGGGAGGGGGGGCTCTCGGCTCTCTTGCCGCGGGGGACTCTCTCTCTCTCTCTCTGTGTGTGGGGAAGGGGGGGTCTCTGCACACGCGGCGCGGGGGGGCCCGGTTTCGGCTTGCCACGTGGCGTGGCTGCTCTCTCTGCTCCGCGGGGGGCTGCATTCCACGGTGGGGGAGGCTTTGTTTCTGCCTCAGCTCAGCAGGGCGTGCCCTGCTGCTGCTGCCCGGGAATTTTAAAAGCAGTATATACAGCTGCATTGTGAAGCTTTTGTCGGCTCGTTATCGCTTTCCTATCTGCGTTTTTTTTTAGAAATCAGTAGCTGATTTTGGCTTTGTTTTTGGTCAGGCGGGATTTAGTACTTTGCTTTTTACATCTAACATGGGTTTGAAACTCAGCATTGTACAAAAAGGAGTGTATTATAATATTGTTAGCATTTTAAATAGTGGTAATGTGAAGTTCTCAAAGGCAAAATTTAAACAGTTTATAAGATGGCTTTTCCTCCACTTCCCACAAATCTCCCCTGAAGAAATCCACAATATTCAATTCTGGGATAAAGTTGGGAATGAATTGATTACCTTAGGACAATCTAGCAATGCCCCCTCAGCTAAATTTGTTTTTTGGAGTTTACAAATTCGTACAGCATTGCTCAAACAAAAGGAAATGGAGAAAAAGCCAAATGTAAAGCCATGTACCTCTGCTCTCCCTGTTTCTCCCTCTCCTAGTTCTAAAACCCCTAAACCTCTTTCCCCAAAACTTGGTATTTTAAACAGATCAAACTCATTGGGAAGTCGACGCCCAAAGTCTGTTGAAATGCCTGAGTTGCCCTGTCCACAAGGCCCTGGCCAGGCTGCGTGGAACCTTTCCCAATCCCCTGTGTCCCATCCTCAGAAACCCACAGCACGTGTTAGCTTTGCAGAGAGTAGTGTTACCCAAAATGGCCCCCAGTCCCTAGGGGGTCCACAAGATGGTGGATGCCACGTGGCATCTTCCCAAACCTGGTCTTCTTCTTCCCAAAATCCTCTTAAGAATCCCGAAACTCCAGCCCAATCCCCCTCTCCTTCTGTTCCTCGTGATACCTTCCCCCCTCCCCCTCCCTTTCCTGCAGTACCCTCAGCTCCGCCCCTCTACTCCTCCCAGGGGGCGTCTGCTGACGTGATGTCACCAGGTGTCCCCGCCCCCTGCCTGCCCCTTGACCCCGCCCCTTGTTCCCACGGTGTCCCCGCCCCCTGCTTGCCCCCTGACCCCGCCCCCTGTACCCGTTGCATCTCCGCCCCCTCCCCGGGTTCCCACGGTGGGGACACACCCGCTGCCTGTCCCCAAACCTGTATCTGTGATCCCAATGCTTCTGTTTCAAGGGATACAGAGCAGGGAATAGCAGATTCAATGCATAGTCCCATGTTGTCACTGGCTCCTGTTACCTTTCAGCCTGCAGCTCAGGGGGGAGCAGCTCCAACTGCTAATTGGAGTTCTTTTGGACGACAATTGATTAAAGAGATCTGTAAGTCTCATAAAGAATATGGTCCACACAGTCCATATTTCCGTGGCCTTTTAAATTCTGAATTGAGTAGGACTGTAGTGATTCCACATGATTTAAAACAGCTTTTTTCCTGTCTCATGACCTCCACGGAATTTAAATTATGGGAAATAGCATGGAAACAACTGCTGAATGATGCTCTCCCAGGCTTGCATTCTGATCCAAACACAGCCAAAGACAACAGTGGTAACCCTATCACCATTGAGCACCTCTGTGGTGAGCGCCAATGGTCTTCTCCCTCGATCCAAGCTACTGCAATTCCTGCAGAAACACTCGAGAAAGTAAAAGAAGCAGCTGAAAAAGCATTCTTTTCCCTACAACCTGAGGGGCCTTTTGAGCCCTATAGTAAAATTAAACAGCTACCATCAGAGCCTTTTTTGAAATTTGTAGAAAGGTTAACTAGAGCTATTGAAATACAAGTTAAAAAAGAGAATGCTAGAGAAGCGATTTTAGAAGAAATGGCGTTTACAAATGCTAATGAACTGTGTCAAGCAGCAATCCTGAGCCTTCCTATTGAACCTTCTCCAACGTTAAAAGACATGCTCCTAGTCTGTAACAGGAAGGTGCCTCTGATGAGTGTGGCTGAAGACACCAGACCAAGGCTGCTGCCAAGACCACCTCAGCGTGTCGCCGTTGCCAGCCCTGCGCCTTTTCCCTCAGCACAGCAGTACCCTGGGCAGCAGCGGAGACCAGCACTGGCTAAGCCCACAAAACCATGCCTGCTTTGTAGCAACCTAGGGCACTGGAGTAACCAGTGCCCCCTGAAAAGGGAATTTGATGAATTTAGAAATGGCAGGGGAGGAGAACTACAAGCCCTCCCTGGGGGTCAACAACAACAAAAAAACTGAAAAGAAAGCGCCCGCCTGCCAGGCGCGCAGACACAAAAAGAGCAGGCCAAGGGAATAAGGGTAGCAAAACAAATCAAGCGCGCGATAATATTAATGTTTGTGTAAGTGAAGCAGGTGCTTCAAAGACTGTGTATGATTTAAGTGATCCTGTGTTAACCACATCTTCTGTCAATGAGCCTTACAGGTTGCAGCTGACTGAGTCACTCCATCTTGAGGACACTGATTGGCATTTTGTGTCTGTAAATCCTGAACAGAAAGGTACTTGGAACCGGATTCGTTGTAAGTACATCGTCATTGGGGACACCAAACACACACCACAAGAGATCGAAATTGCTCCAGGAATGACAACATCAGATCCTGAGCAATTCGTTCTCGGCCTGCATTGTTTCCACCCACCCCTCTTTCTTCCCAAGGGACAAATTGTTGCACGAGCTATCCCTGTGCCATCTTTACCTGAAAATATCAAAAAAAAAGGGCCCACAGTCGCCCGAGTACAAGTTATTGGGAAAGACAAACCCAAATTATGGTGTAATGTCAGTGGGGGTGGGGAGTCTAAACGCATTGAGATGCTTGTAGACACAGGTGCAGACTGCACAGTAATTCCAGTACAAGACTGGCCAGCACATTGGCCTTTGCAAAATGTTGCCGGTCACCTTCAAGGTGTAGGAGGTCTGCAATTGGCAAGACAATCCAAAAGCATTATTCAATTTGAGGGACCAAACGGACAATTGGCAAATATCCGTCCATTTGTGTTAGATTATTCGGAACCTTTGTTAGGGAGAGATTTAATGGCTCAGTGGGGTGTCACAATTGATATTCCAGACTCTCCACAGCATATTTGTACAGCAGTCATTGAACAACAGCGCCCCACCCAAAAACTGAAGTGGAAAACAGACAAACCAGTTCAGGTGAAACAGTGGCCGCTCAGTAAACAAAAAATAAAGGTGCTTCAGGAACTAGTGGAAGAGCAACTAAAAAAGGGCCACATTGTGGAGACCATGTCCCCATGGAACTCTCCAGTGTTTGTCATCCAAAAAGCTGACAAAAAGAGATGGCGGCTCCTCTGCGACCTCCGACAAATTAATAATGTAATTGAAGATATGGGTTCTCCCCAACCTGGTATGCCATCCCCAACAATGCTTCCCCAAGATTGGAAATTAGCTGTTATTGATATTAAGGATTGTTTTTTCCAAATCCCCTTGCACCCTGATGATGCACCGCGTTTTGCATTCTCAGTACCTTCTATTAATATGGAATCCCCTATGAAAAGGTACCATTGGACCGTTCTTCCTCAGGGATTAAAGGTCTCTCCAGCTATCTGCCAGTGGTATGTGTCTTCCCTGCTTTCCCCAGTACGTGCAGCCGCAGAGAAGGCCATTATCTATCATTATATGGATGATATCCTTGTGTGTGCCCCCAATGATGATTTACTCACACATGCGCTTGACCTAACGATCGATGCATTGATTGTTGCAGGGTTCGAGCTCCAGGAAAAGAAAATTCAAAAGATGCCACCTTGGAAATATTTGGGCTTAGAAATTGGAAATAGGACCGTTGTTCCTCAAAAACTAGAAATCAATCCAAAGATCAAGACCCTTGCGGATGTCCACAAGTTGTGTGGGTCTTTGAATTGGGTAAGACCATGGCTCGGTCTGACTAATGAAGACCTTGCCCCTCTTTTCAATTTATTGAAAGGGGGAGAGGACCCAGGTGCTCCTAGGTCTATTACCCCAGAGGCGCGGAAAGCTCTAGAAAAGGTTCAGATTGCAATGTCCACAAGACAGGCCAACCGATGCCGGCCTGACCTGCCATTCAAATTTATCATTCTAGGTAAGTTGCCACACCTCCATGGAATTATTTTCCAGTGGGAGGAAAAACAAACACCTAAGGCAAAGAACACACCAAAAAAGGACCGGGACCAGAGGGACCCTCTCTTGATCATAGAATGGGTTTTCCTCAGTCACAAAAGGTCCAAGAGACTGACAAAGCCTCAGGAGCTGGTAGCAGAACTGATCCGGAAAGCAAGGACCCGGATCAGGGAGTTAGCAGGATGTGATTTCAAGTGCATTCACATTCCAGTTGAGTTAAAATCAGGTCAAAATACTATGAAAATACTGGAACAATTGTTTCAAGAAAATGAAGTGTTGCAGTTTGCTCTGGATTCCTACTCAGGACAAATTTCGGTAGCGCGGCCCGCTCACAAATTGTTCAAACAAGATGTTCAATTTACCTTAAAACTGAGAAGTGCTCTAAGTAGGAGACCTTTAAAAAGGGCTCTAACTGTCTTCACAGATGCATCTGGGAGGTCCCACAAGTCTGTTATGACTTGGAAGGATCCTCAAACCCAGCAGTGGGAGACGGACATTGCTGAGGTGGAAGGTTCACCTCAGGTTGCTGAATTAGCTGCGGTTGTTAGGGCCTTTGAAAGGTTCTCAGAACCGTTCAATCTGATTACAGATTCTGCATATGTGGCAGGAGTAGTATCCAGGGCAGATCAAGCAATACTGCAAGATGTGTCTAACATCACACTTTTCGAATTGCTCTCAAAACTGGTAAAGTTAGTCACTCACCGAGAGCAACCATTTTATGTGATGCATGTCAGGTCACACACTGACTTGCCAGGGTTTATCGCTGAAGGCAACAGAAGGGCAGATGCTCTTGCTGCACCTGCAGTGATGGCCACTCTCCCAAATGTTTTTGAACAGGCAAAAATCAGCCACCAGCTTTTCCACCAAAATGCACCTGGCCTGGTTCGTCAGTTTAACATCACTCGAGAACAGGCCAAAGCGATTGTGGCCACATGCCCAAATTGCCAACAACATGCACTCCCTACAGTGAGTATGGGAGCAAACCCAAGGGGACTGAACAGTTGTGAACTGTGGCAAACAGATGTAACACACATACAGTCTTTTGGACGGCAGAAATATGTTCATGTTAGTGTAGATACCTTTTCTGGAGCAGTCTATGCTTCTGCCCACACAGGAGAATCATCTTTTGATGCTATTAAGCACCTCTTGCAGGCTTTTTCTTTCATGGGCATCCCCAAGGAGCTGAAAACTGATAATGGGCCTGCTTACAAATCCAAGGAATTCGGGAGCTTCCTGCAGCAATGGGGAGTAGAGCACAAAACTGGCATCCCCTACTCCCCTACAGGTCAAGCCATTGTAGAAAGAACTCACTGTGATATTAAAAGGGTCCTGGACCAGCAACAACAGGTTCTGAAGGTGGAACCTCCCCACATCCGGTTATCCAGGGCGCTATTCACAATAAATTTTCTGAATTGTTCTTTTGACAGCCTGAACCCACCCATCCTACGCCACTTTGGGGGGAGCAATCATAGGTTAATTAAGGAAAAACCTCCAGTTTTAGTAAAGGACCCTGAGACTTGGAAAATGGTGGGACCTTACAAATTAGTTACTTGGGGACGTGGATATGCCTGTGTGTCCACCCCCTCTGGTTTAAGGTGGGTTCCTTCCAAATGGGTAAAGCCCTATGTTCCCAAGGTCTCAGAGAAATCTACAGAAGCACCCCAGGTTGCTCATGCTGCCTGGAGAAGAAAACGCCGCACGTGTTCTCTGGAGGAAATTCCATTTAAGCCTCCTATCTGGAATAGTTTATAATATATGTTTGTTTCAAGTTTTTGTACCAGTTTAGATCCCACTGTTCGTGTGTAGCCTCGAGATGCCACGAGACCGAGCCTGCTTCTCGTCCTACTCGTGATCATCCCACCTGTGACCTCCTGCATAGTCCCTCAGCCCAAACCACATATGGACTACCTTGACAACGGCTCTCAGACATCAACAGAGAAACTGACAACTGGCTGAATGGACTGTTCAAAGGCTGGGGACTCTCGGGCTGGTTGGGATCTATTCTGAAAACTGTGTTTTTAGTGCTGTTTATTTTAGTTATAGTTATTGTAGTTTATAGCATTGTTTTTAGACTAATCAAACGCATGGTGCTCAAGTTAATTTCAAGCTCATCTCCCCCTCCTGAAGTCTACCATTTGGAAGCCCTCAGTGCTCCAATGGATGACCTGGAAGCCTCAGTAGAAAACACTGACCCTCCTGTAGAGGAAGAACTGATTTACCAACCATGGTTTGGCAATCATTCTGCACCACAAGCATAGTCCTCTTCTTTTTAAACAAAACTAGGGGGAGATGTTGTGGTGTGCTGTGATGTCCCATTTTGGCCTTCCAGGTCACTTTCCCAGGTGTGCCTATACGTCTATCCCTTCCCCCTTGCCCCCATGCTGAGTGAGTCCTGTCAATCAGGCTAAACGTTCCAGCAAGGCGTCGTGTGGTTGGTCAAGTTTAAAGGATGCCCCTATGCCCAGAGGTCATTGGCCTGTCTGGGTGTCATCTTCCCCTGAGACCCTGCCCCTCTCACCTGGTTGGTGGCTCACCTGTACCTCCCCTCCCCCTGTCCCTGAGCTTAAAAAGGTGATCAGACCATGCGGTCCTTATTCTGTTGGAGCAGTTGCTCACGTTCAGACCTCTGTAACCATGGAATAAACCTCTGGACATTAAACCCTCCAGCAGAATCTCTCCTTTTTCTCTTCACCATCGCCTGAAGCTATTCCTCCTGAGGTAACGGGGTCCCTTACAAGCCTGGACTTGTTCAGTGCCCAGCTGCAACCACCAGCAAGCCAAGGTATCTCTGGGGTGTTACAGCGCAGTTGCTGCCTTTGGCCCAGCAGCGAGGGTCAGACTGGCCCAGGCACAATCTAACTGGTAATATTGGGAGCTTTTTTTTCCAATATTTGGCGTCCCTGAGGCGGGCAAAGCGACTCTGCAGCCTGAGACGGACCTGCAGTACCTTGGAGAAGCTTCTGGCAGCCGTGCATCCAGCTGAAAGGGGCTTTGGTTGCAACGCCCTCGGCTAGAGACTTTGGGAATATTCCCAGAAGAAGTTTCGTGGACTGTTCGGCACCTCTGGAAAGCCCAGCTCCTTTCTGGTGAGCAGATTTTCCAGAGGAAGGACAGGGTAGCCTCTCTCGCCCAAGAGAGGTCCTGTTCCGGTGAAGAGACCTGCCTGTACCCAGCCAGCTACAGCTTCCATTTCGGGTGAGTATCTCTGCTCTCGGTAGGGCAGGAGCTCAAAAACAGACTCTGCCGTGAGTTCTGTTCCTTTTTGCCTTTGCATTTTTGGCTGCGCAGCCCCACAGACGGGAATTAATTGATTTCTAGCTATTAGCTTTCTGCCGCGTGTTTTGCTGTCTTTTGGAATTCGCGCCGGAGTGGGAGCGCTCTGCCCTTCCCCCCGGCTTTGCAGCTCAGCTCTCTCCACGTGGTCGGGGGATCCCACTCTCTGTCTCTCTCTGTGCGGGGGAGGGGGGGCTCTCGGCTCTCTTGCCGCGGGGGACTCTCTCTCTCTCTCTCTCTCTCTGTGTGGGGAAGGGGGGGTCTCTGCACACGCGGCGCGGGGGGGCCCGGTTTCGGCTTGCCACGTGGCGTGGCTGCTCTCTCTGCTCCGCGGGGGGCTGCATTCCACGGTGGGGGAGGCTTTGTTTCTGCCTCAGCTCAGCAGGGCGTGCCCTGCTGCTGCTGCCCGGGAATTTTAAAAGCAGTATATACAGCTGCATTGTGAAGCTTTTGTCGGCTCGTTATCGCTTTCCTATCTGCGTTTTTTTTTAGAAATCAGTAGCTGATTTTGGCTTTGTTTTTGGTCAGGCGGGATTTAGTACTTTGCTTTTTACATCTAACATGGGTTTGAAACTCAGCATTGTACAAAAAGGAGTGTATTATAATATTGTTAGCATTTTAAATAGTGGTAATGTGAAGTTCTCAAAGGCAAAATTTAAACAGTTTATAAGATGGCTTTTCCTCCACTTCCCACAAATCTCCCCTGAAGAAATCCACAATATTCAATTCTGGGATAAAGTTGGGAATGAATTGATTACCTTAGGACAATCTAGCAATGCCCCCTCAGCTAAATTTGTTTTTTGGAGTTTACAAATTCGTACAGCATTGCTCAAACAAAAGGAAATGGAGAAAAAGCCAAATGTAAAGCCATGTACCTCTGCTCTCCCTGTTTCTCCCTCTCCTAGTTCTAAAACCCCTAAACCTCTTTCCCCAAAACTTGGTATTTTAAACAGATCAAACTCATTGGGAAGTCGACGCCCAAAGTCTGTTGAAATGCCTGAGTTGCCCTGTCCACAAGGCCCTGGCCAGGCTGCGTGGAACCTTTCCCAATCCCCTGTGTCCCATCCTCAGAAACCCACAGCACGTGTTAGCTTTGCAGAGAGTAGTGTTACCCAAAATGGCCCCCAGTCCCTAGGGGGTCCACAAGATGGTGGATGCCACGTGGCATCTTCCCAAACCTGGTCTTCTTCTTCCCAAAATCCTCTTAAGAATCCCGAAACTCCAGCCCAATCCCCCTCTCCTTCTGTTCCTCGTGATACCTTCCCCCCTCCCCCTCCCTTTCCTGCAGTACCCTCAGCTCCGCCCCTCTACTCCTCCCAGGGGGCGTCTGCTGACGTGATGTCACCAGGTGTCCCCGCCCCCTGCCTGCCCCTTGACCCCGCCCCTTGTTCCCACGGTGTCCCCGCCCCCTGCTTGCCCCCTGACCCCGCCCCCTGTACCCGTTGCATCTCCGCCCCCTCCCCGGGTTCCCACGGTGGGGACCCACCCGCTGCCTGTCCCCAAACCTGTATCTGTGATCCCAATGCTTCTGTTTCAAGGGATACAGAGCAGGGAATAGCAGATTCAATGCATAGTCCCATGTTGTCACTGGCTCCTGTTACCTTTCAGCCTGCAGCTCAGGGGGGAGCAGCTCCAACTGCTAATTGGAGTTCTTTTGGACGACAATTGATTAAAGAGATCTGTAAGTCTCATAAAGAATATGGTCCACACAGTCCATATTTCCGTGGCCTTTTAAATTCTGAATTGAGTAGGACTGTAGTGATTCCACATGATTTAAAACAGCTTTTTTCCTGTCTCATGACCTCCACGGAATTTAAATTATGGGAAATAGCATGGAAACAACTGCTGAATGATGCTCTCCCAGGCTTGCATTCTGATCCAAACACAGCCAAAGACAACAGTGGTAACCCTATCACCATTGAGCACCTCTGTGGTGAGCGCCAATGGTCTTCTCCCTCGATCCAAGCTACTGCAATTCCTGCAGAAACACTCGAGAAAGTAAAAGAAGCAGCTGAAAAAGCATTCTTTTCCCTACAACCTGAGGGGCCTTTTGAGCCCTATAGTAAAATTAAACAGCTACCATCAGAGCCTTTTTTGAAATTTGTAGAAAGGTTAACTAGAGCTATTGAAATACAAGTTAAAAAAGAGAATGCTAGAGAAGCGATTTTAGAAGAAATGGCGTTTACAAATGCTAATGAACTGTGTCAAGCAGCAATCCTGAGCCTTCCTATTGAACCTTCTCCAACGTTAAAAGACATGCTCCTAGTCTGTAACAGGAAGGTGCCTCTGATGAGTGTGGCTGAAGACACCAGACCAAGGCTGCTGCCAAGACCACCTCAGCGTGTCGCCGTTGCCAGCCCTGCGCCTTTTCCCTCAGCACAGCAGTACCCTGGGCAGCAGCGGAGACCAGCACTGGCTAAGCCCACAAAACCATGCCTGCTTTGTAGCAACCTAGGGCACTGGAGTAACCAGTGCCCCCTGAAAAGGGAATTTGATGAATTTAGAAATGGCAGGGGAGGAGAACTACAAGCCCTCCCTGGGGGTCAACAACAACAAAAAAACTGAAAAGAAAGCGCCCGCCTGCCAGGCGCGCAGACACAAAAAGAGCAGGCCAAGGGAATAAGGGTAGCAAAACAAATCAAGCGCGCGATAATATTAATGTTTGTGTAAGTGAAGCAGGTGCTTCAAAGACTGTGTATGATTTAAGTGATCCTGTGTTAACCACATCTTCTGTCAATGAGCCTTACAGGTTGCAGCTGACTGAGTCACTCCATCTTGAGGACACTGATTGGCATTTTGTGTCTGTAAATCCTGAACAGAAAGGTACTTGGAACCGGATTCGTTGTAAGTACATCGTCATTGGGGACACCAAACACACACCACAAGAGATCGAAATTGCTCCAGGAATGACAACATCAGATCCTGAGCAATTCGTTCTCGGCCTGCATTGTTTCCACCCACCCCTCTTTCTTCCCAAGGGACAAATTGTTGCACGAGCTATCCCTGTGCCATCTTTACCTGAAAATATCAAAAAAAAAGGGCCCACAGTCGCCCGAGTACAAGTTATTGGGAAAGACAAACCCAAATTATGGTGTAATGTCAGTGGGGGTGGGGAGTCTAAACGCATTGAGATGCTTGTAGACACAGGTGCAGACTGCACAGTAATTCCAGTACAAGACTGGCCAGCACATTGGCCTTTGCAAAATGTTGCCGGTCACCTTCAAGGTGTAGGAGGTCTGCAATTGGCAAGACAATCCAAAAGCATTATTCAATTTGAGGGACCAAACGGACAATTGGCAAATATCCGTCCATTTGTGTTAGATTATTCGGAACCTTTGTTAGGGAGAGATTTAATGGCTCAGTGGGGTGTCACAATTGATATTCCAGACTCTCCACAGCATATTTGTACAGCAGTCATTGAACAACAGCGCCCCACCCAAAAACTGAAGTGGAAAACAGACAAACCAGTTCAGGTGAAACAGTGGCCGCTCAGTAAACAAAAAATAAAGGTGCTTCAGGAACTAGTGGAAGAGCAACTAAAAAAGGGCCACATTGTGGAGACCATGTCCCCATGGAACTCTCCAGTGTTTGTCATCCAAAAAGCTGACAAAAAGAGATGGCGGCTCCTCTGCGACCTCCGACAAATTAATAATGTAATTGAAGATATGGGTTCTCCCCAACCTGGTATGCCATCCCCAACAATGCTTCCCCAAGATTGGAAATTAGCTGTTATTGATATTAAGGATTGTTTTTTCCAAATCCCCTTGCACCCTGATGATGCACCGCGTTTTGCATTCTCAGTACCTTCTATTAATATGGAATCCCCTATGAAAAGGTACCATTGGACCGTTCTTCCTCAGGGATTAAAGGTCTCTCCAGCTATCTGCCAGTGGTATGTGTCTTCCCTGCTTTCCCCAGTACGTGCAGCCGCAGAGAAGGCCATTATCTATCATTATATGGATGATATCCTTGTGTGTGCCCCCAATGATGATTTACTCACACATGCGCTTGACCTAACGATCGATGCATTGATTGTTGCAGGGTTCGAGCTCCAGGAAAAGAAAATTCAAAAGATGCCACCTTGGAAATATTTGGGCTTAGAAATTGGAAATAGGACCGTTGTTCCTCAAAAACTAGAAATCAATCCAAAGATCAAGACCCTTGCGGATGTCCACAAGTTGTGTGGGTCTTTGAATTGGGTAAGACCATGGCTCGGTCTGACTAATGAAGACCTTGCCCCTCTTTTCAATTTATTGAAAGGGGGAGAGGACCCAGGTGCTCCTAGGTCTATTACCCCAGAGGCGCGGAAAGCTCTAGAAAAGGTTCAGATTGCAATGTCCACAAGACAGGCCAACCGATGCCGGCCTGACCTGCCATTCAAATTTATCATTCTAGGTAAGTTGCCACACCTCCATGGAATTATTTTCCAGTGGGAGGAAAAACAAACACCTAAGGCAAAGAACACACCAAAAAAGGACCGGGACCAGAGGGACCCTCTCTTGATCATAGAATGGGTTTTCCTCAGTCACAAAAGGTCCAAGAGACTGACAAAGCCTCAGGAGCTGGTAGCAGAACTGATCCGGAAAGCAAGGACCCGGATCAGGGAGTTAGCAGGATGTGATTTCAAGTGCATTCACATTCCAGTTGAGTTAAAATCAGGTCAAAATACTATGAAAATACTGGAACAATTGTTTCAAGAAAATGAAGTGTTGCAGTTTGCTCTGGATTCCTACTCAGGACAAATTTCGGTAGCGCGGCCCGCTCACAAATTGTTCAAACAAGATGTTCAATTTACCTTAAAACTGAGAAGTGCTCTAAGTAGGAGACCTTTAAAAAGGGCTCTAACTGTCTTCACAGATGCATCTGGGAGGTCCCACAAGTCTGTTATGACTTGGAAGGATCCTCAAACCCAGCAGTGGGAGACGGACATTGCTGAGGTGGAAGGTTCACCTCAGGTTGCTGAATTAGCTGCGGTTGTTAGGGCCTTTGAAAGGTTCTCAGAACCGTTCAATCTGATTACAGATTCTGCATATGTGGCAGGAGTAGTATCCAGGGCAGATCAAGCAATACTGCAAGATGTGTCTAACATCACACTTTTCGAATTGCTCTCAAAACTGGTAAAGTTAGTCACTCACCGAGAGCAACCATTTTATGTGATGCATGTCAGGTCACACACTGACTTGCCAGGGTTTATCGCTGAAGGCAACAGAAGGGCAGATGCTCTTGCTGCACCTGCAGTGATGGCCACTCTCCCAAATGTTTTTGAACAGGCAAAAATCAGCCACCAGCTTTTCCACCAAAATGCACCTGGCCTGGTTCGTCAGTTTAACATCACTCGAGAACAGGCCAAAGCGATTGTGGCCACATGCCCAAATTGCCAACAACATGCACTCCCTACAGTGAGTATGGGAGCAAACCCAAGGGGACTGAACAGTTGTGAACTGTGGCAAACAGATGTAACACACATACAGTCTTTTGGACGGCAGAAATATGTTCATGTTAGTGTAGATACCTTTTCTGGAGCAGTCTATGCTTCTGCCCACACAGGAGAATCATCTTTTGATGCTATTAAGCACCTCTTGCAGGCTTTTTCTTTCATGGGCATCCCCAAGGAGCTGAAAACTGATAATGGGCCTGCTTACAAATCCAAGGAATTCGGGAGCTTCCTGCAGCAATGGGGAGTAGAGCACAAAACTGGCATCCCCTACTCCCCTACAGGTCAAGCCATTGTAGAAAGAACTCACTGTGATATTAAAAGGGTCCTGGACCAGCAACAACAGGTTCTGAAGGTGGAACCTCCCCACATCCGGTTATCCAGGGCGCTATTCACAATAAATTTTCTGAATTGTTCTTTTGACAGCCTGAACCCACCCATCCTACGCCACTTTGGGGGGAGCAATCATAGGTTAATTAAGGAAAAACCTCCAGTTTTAGTAAAGGACCCTGAGACTTGGAAAATGGTGGGACCTTACAAATTAGTTACTTGGGGACGTGGATATGCCTGTGTGTCCACCCCCTCTGGTTTAAGGTGGGTTCCTTCCAAATGGGTAAAGCCCTATGTTCCCAAGGTCTCAGAGAAATCTACAGAAGCACCCCAGGTTGCTCATGCTGCCTGGAGAAGAAAACGCCGCACGTGTTCTCTGGAGGAAATTCCATTTAAGCCTCCTATCTGGAATAGTTTATAATATATGTTTGTTTCAAGTTTTTGTACCAGTTTAGATCCCACTGTTCGTGTGTAGCCTCGAGATGCCACGAGACCGAGCCTGCTTCTCGTCCTACTCGTGATCATCCCACCTGTGACCTCCTGCATAGTCCCTCAGCCCAAACCACATATGGACTACCTTGACAACGGCTCTCAGACATCAACAGAGAAACTGACAACTGGCTGAATGGACTGTTCAAAGGCTGGGGACTCTCGGGCTGGTTGGGATCTATTCTGAAAACTGTGTTTTTAGTGCTGTTTATTTTAGTTATAGTTATTGTAGTTTATAGCATTGTTTTTAGACTAATCAAACGCATGGTGCTCAAGTTAATTTCAAGCTCATCTCCCCCTCCTGAAGTCTACCATTTGGAAGCCCTCAGTGCTCCAATGGATGACCTGGAAGCCTCAGTAGAAAACACTGACCCTCCTGTAGAGGAAGAACTGATTTACCAACCATGGTTTGGCAATCATTCTGCACCACAAGCATAGTCCTCTTCTTTTTAAACAAAACTAGGGGGAGATGTTGTGGTGTGCTGTGATGTCCCATTTTGGCCTTCCAGGTCACTTTCCCAGGTGTGCCTATACGTCTATCCCTTCCCCCTTGCCCCCATGCTGAGTGAGTCCTGTCAATCAGGCTAAACGTTCCAGCAAGGCGTCGTGTGGTTGGTCAAGTTTAAAGGATGCCCCTATGCCCAGAGGTCATTGGCCTGTCTGGGTGTCATCTTCCCCTGAGACCCTGCCCCTCTCACCTGGTTGGTGGCTCACCTGTACCTCCCCTCCCCCTGTCCCTGAGCTTAAAAAGGTGATCAGACCATGCGGTCCTTATTCTGTTGGAGCAGTTGCTCACGTTCAGACCTCTGTAACCATGGAATAAACCTCTGGACATTAAACCCTCCAGCAGAATCTCTCCTTTTTCTCTTCACCATCGCCTGAAGCTATTCCTCCTGAGGTAACGGGGTCCCTTACAAGCCTGGACTTGTTCAGTGCCCAGCTGCAACCACCAGCAAGCCAAGGTATCTCTGGGGTGTTACAGCGCAGTTGCTGCCTTTGGCCCAGCAGCGAGGGTCAGACTGGCCCAGGCACAATCTAACTGGTAATATTGGGAGCTTTTTTTTCCAATATTTGGCGTCCCTGAGGCGGGCAAAGCGACTCTGCAGCCTGAGACGGACCTGCAGTACCTTGGAGAAGCTTCTGGCAGCCGTGCATCCAGCTGAAAGGGGCTTTGGTTGCAACGCCCTCGGCTAGAGACTTTGGGAATATTCCCAGAAGAAGTTTCGTGGACTGTTCGGCACCTCTGGAAAGCCCAGCTCCTTTCTGGTGAGCAGATTTTCCAGAGGAAGGACAGGGTAGCCTCTCTCGCCCAAGAGAGGTCCTGTTCCGGTGAAGAGACCTGCCTGTACCCAGCCAGCTACAGCTTCCATTTCGGGTGAGTATCTCTGCTCTCGGTAGGGCAGGAGCTCAAAAACAGACTCTGCCGTGAGTTCTGTTCCTTTTTGCCTTTGCATTTTTGGCTGCGCAGCCCCACAGACGGGAATTAATTGATTTCTAGCTATTAGCTTTCTGCCGCGTGTTTTGCTGTCTTTTGGAATTCGCGCCGGAGTGGGAGCGCTCTGCCCTTCCCCCCGGCTTTGCAGCTCAGCTCTCTCCACGTGGTCGGGGGATCCCACTCTCTGTCTCTCTCTGTGCGGGGGAGGGGGGGCTCTCGGCTCTCTTGCCGCGGGGGACTCTCTCTCTCTCTCTCTCTCTGTGTGGGGAAGGGGGGGTCTCTGCACACGCGGCGCGGGGGGGCCCGGTTTCGGCTTGCCACGTGGCGTGGCTGCTCTCTCTGCTCCGCGGGGGGCTGCATTCCACGGTGGGGGAGGCTTTGTTTTTGCCTCAGCTCAGCAGGGCGTGCCCTGCTGCTGCTGCCCGGGAATTTTAAAAGCAGTATATACAGCTGCATTGTGAAGCTTTTGTCGGCTCGTTATCGCTTTCCTATCTGCGTTTTTTTTTAGAAATCAGTAGCTGATTTTGGCTTTGTTTTTGGTCAGGCGGGATTTAGTACTTTGCTTTTTACATCTAACATGGGTTTGAAACTCAGCATTGTACAAAAAGGAGTGTATTATAATATTGTTAGCATTTTAAATAGTGGTAATGTGAAGTTCTCAAAGGCAAAATTTAAACAGTTTATAAGATGGCTTTTCCTCCACTTCCCACAAATCTCCCCTGAAGAAATCCACAATATTCAATTCTGGGATAAAGTTGGGAATGAATTGATTACCTTAGGACAATCTAGCAATGCCCCCTCAGCTAAATTTGTTTTTTGGAGTTTACAAATTCGTACAGCATTGCTCAAACAAAAGGAAATGGAGAAAAAGCCAAATGTAAAGCCATGTACCTCTGCTCTCCCTGTTTCTCCCTCTCCTAGTTCTAAAACCCCTAAACCTCTTTCCCCAAAACTTGGTATTTTAAACAGATCAAACTCATTGGGAAGTCGACGCCCAAAGTCTGTTGAAATGCCTGAGTTGCCCTGTCCACAAGGCCCTGGCCAGGCTGCGTGGAACCTTTCCCAATCCCCTGTGTCCCATCCTCAGAAACCCACAGCACGTGTTAGCTTTGCAGAGAGTAGTGTTACCCAAAATGGCCCCCAGTCCCTAGGGGGTCCACAAGATGGTGGATGCCACGTGGCATCTTCCCAAACCTGGTCTTCTTCTTCCCAAAATCCTCTTAAGAATCCCGAAACTCCAGCCCAATCCCCCTCTCCTTCTGTTCCTCGTGATACCTTCCCCCCTCCCCCTCCCTTTCCTGCAGTACCCTCAGCTCCGCCCCTCTACTCCTCCCAGGGGGCGTCTGCTGACGTGATGTCACCAGGTGTCCCCGCCCCCTGCCTGCCCCTTGACCCCGCCCCTTGTTCCCACGGTGTCCCCGCCCCCTGCTTGCCCCCTGACCCCGCCCCCTGTACCCGTTGCATCTCCGCCCCCTCCCCGGGTTCCCACGGTGGGGACCCACCCGCTGCCTGTCCCCAAACCTGTATCTGTGATCCCAATGCTTCTGTTTCAAGGGATACAGAGCAGGGAATAGCAGATTCAATGCATAGTCCCATGTTGTCACTGGCTCCTGTTACCTTTCAGCCTGCAGCTCAGGGGGGAGCAGCTCCAACTGCTAATTGGAGTTCTTTTGGACGACAATTGATTAAAGAGATCTGTAAGTCTCATAAAGAATATGGTCCACACAGTCCATATTTCCGTGGCCTTTTAAATTCTGAATTGAGTAGGACTGTAGTGATTCCACATGATTTAAAACAGCTTTTTTCCTGTCTCATGACCTCCACGGAATTTAAATTATGGGAAATAGCATGGAAACAACTGCTGAATGATGCTCTCCCAGGCTTGCATTCTGATCCAAACACAGCCAAAGACAACAGTGGTAACCCTATCACCATTGAGCACCTCTGTGGTGAGCGCCAATGGTCTTCTCCCTCGATCCAAGCTACTGCAATTCCTGCAGAAACACTCGAGAAAGTAAAAGAAGCAGCTGAAAAAGCATTCTTTTCCCTACAACCTGAGGGGCCTTTTGAGCCCTATAGTAAAACTAAACAGCTACCATCAGAGCCTTTTTTGAAATTTGTAGAAAGGTTAACTAGAGCTATTGAAATACAAGTTAAAAAAGAGAATGCTAGAGAAGCGATTTTAGAAGAAATGGCGTTTACAAATGCTAATGAACTGTGTCAAGCAGCAATCCTGAGCCTTCCTATTGAACCTTCTCCAACGTTAAAAGACATGCTCCTAGTCTGTAACAGGAAGGTGCCTCTGATGAGTGTGGCTGAAGACACCAGACCAAGGCTGCTGCCAAGACCACCTCAGCGTGTCGCCGTTGCCAGCCCTGCGCCTTTTCCCTCAGCACAGCAGTACCCTGGGCAGCAGCGGAGACCAGCACTGGCTAAGCCCACAAAACCATGCCTGCTTTGTAGCAACCTAGGGCACTGGAGTAACCAGTGCCCCCTGAAAAGGGAATTTGATGAATTTAGAAATGGCAGGGGAGGAGAACTACAAGCCCTCCCTGGGGGTCAACAACAACAAAAAAACTGAAAAGAAAGCGCCCGCCTGCCAGGCGCGCAGACACAAAAAGAGCAGGCCAAGGGAATAAGGGTAGCAAAACAAATCAAGCGCGCGATAATATTAATGTTTGTGTAAGTGAAGCAGGTGCTTCAAAGACTGTGTATGATTTAAGTGATCCTGTGTTAACCACATCTTCTGTCAATGAGCCTTACAGGTTGCAGCTGACTGAGTCACTCCATCTTGAGGACACTGATTGGCATTTTGTGTCTGTAAATCCTGAACAGAAAGGTACTTGGAACCGGATTCGTTGTAAGTACATCGTCATTGGGGACACCAAACACACACCACAAGAGATCGAAATTGCTCCAGGAATGACAACATCAGATCCTGAGCAATTCGTTCTCGGCCTGCATTGTTTCCACCCACCCCTCTTTCTTCCCAAGGGACAAATTGTTGCACGAGCTATCCCTGTGCCATCTTTACCTGAAAATATCAAAAAAAAAGGGCCCACAGTCGCCCGAGTACAAGTTATTGGGAAAGACAAACCCAAATTATGGTGTAATGTCAGTGGGGGTGAGGAGTCTAAACGCATTGAGATGCTTGTAGACACAGGTGCAGACTGCACAGTAATTCCAGTACAAGACTGGCCAGCACATTGGCCTTTGCAAAATGTTGCCGGTCACCTTCAAGGTGTAGGAGGTCTGCAATTGGCAAGACAATCCAAAAGCATTATTCAATTTGAGGGACCAAACGGACAATTGGCAAATATCCGTCCATTTGTGTTAGATTATTCGGAACCTTTGTTAGGGAGAGATTTAATGGCTCAGTGGGGTGTCACAATTGATATTCCAGACTCTCCACAGCATATTTGTACAGCAGTCATTGAACAACAGCGCCCCACCCAAAAACTGAAGTGGAAAACAGACAAACCAGTTCAGGTGAAACAGTGGCCGCTCAGTAAACAAAAAATAAAGGTGCTTCAGGAACTAGTGGAAGAGCAACTAAAAAAGGGCCACATTGTGGAGACCATGTCCCCATGGAACTCTCCAGTGTTTGTCATCCAAAAAGCTGACAAAAAGAGATGGCGGCTCCTCTGCGACCTCCGACAAATTAATAATGTAATTGAAGATATGGGTTCTCCCCAACCTGGTATGCCATCCCCAACAATGCTTCCCCAAGATTGGAAATTAGCTGTTATTGATATTAAGGATTGTTTTTTCCAAATCCCCTTGCACCCTGATGATGCACCGCGTTTTGCATTCTCAGTACCTTCTATTAATATGGAATCCCCTATGAAAAGGTACCATTGGACCGTTCTTCCTCAGGGATTAAAGGTCTCTCCAGCTATCTGCCAGTGGTATGTGTCTTCCCTGCTTTCCCCAGTACGTGCAGCCGCAGAGAAGGCCATTATCTATCATTATATGGATGATATCCTTGTGTGTGCCCCCAATGATGATTTACTCACACATGCGCTTGACCTAACGATCGATGCATTGATTGTTGCAGGGTTCGAGCTCCAGGAAAAGAAAATTCAAAAGATGCCACCTTGGAAATATTTGGGCTTAGAAATTGGAAATAGGACCGTTGTTCCTCAAAAACTAGAAATCAATCCAAAGATCAAGACCCTTGCGGATGTCCACAAGTTGTGTGGGTCTTTGAATTGGGTAAGACCATGGCTCGGTCTGACTAATGAAGACCTTGCCCCTCTTTTCAATTTATTGAAAGGGGGAGAGGACCCAGGTGCTCCTAGGTCTATTACCCCAGAGGCGCGGAAAGCTCTAGAAAAGGTTCAGATTGCAATGTCCACAAGACAGGCCAACCGATGCCGGCCTGACCTGCCATTCAAATTTATCATTCTAGGTAAGTTGCCACACCTCCATGGAATTATTTTCCAGTGGGAGGAAAAACAAACACCTAAGGCAAAGAACACACCAAAAAAGGACCGGGACCAGAGGGACCCTCTCTTGATCATAGAATGGGTTTTCCTCAGTCACAAAAGGTCCAAGAGACTGACAAAGCCTCAGGAGCTGGTAGCAGAACTGATCCGGAAAGCAAGGACCCGGATCAGGGAGTTAGCAGGATGTGATTTCAAGTGCATTCACATTCCAGTTGAGTTAAAATCAGGTCAAAATACTATGAAAATACTGGAACAATTGTTTCAAGAAAATGAAGTGTTGCAGTTTGCTCTGGATTCCTACTCAGGACAAATTTCGGTAGCGCGGCCCGCTCACAAATTGTTCAAACAAGATGTTCAATTTACCTTAAAACTGAGAAGTGCTCTAAGTAGGAGACCTTTAAAAAGGGCTCTAACTGTCTTCACAGATGCATCTGGGAGGTCCCACAAGTCTGTTATGACTTGGAAGGATCCTCAAACCCAGCAGTGGGAGACGGACATTGCTGAGGTGGAAGGTTCACCTCAGGTTGCTGAATTAGCTGCGGTTGTTAGGGCCTTTGAAAGGTTCTCAGAACCGTTCAATCTGATTACAGATTCTGCATATGTGGCAGGAGTAGTATCCAGGGCAGATCAAGCAATACTGCAAGATGTGTCTAACATCACACTTTTCGAATTGCTCTCAAAACTGGTAAAGTTAGTCACTCACCGAGAGCAACCATTTTATGTGATGCATGTCAGGTCACACACTGACTTGCCAGGGTTTATCGCTGAAGGCAACAGAAGGGCAGATGCTCTTGCTGCACCTGCAGTGATGGCCACTCTCCCAAATGTTTTTGAACAGGCAAAAATCAGCCACCAGCTTTTCCACCAAAATGCACCTGGCCTGGTTCGTCAGTTTAACATCACTCGAGAACAGGCCAAAGCGATTGTGGCCACATGCCCAAATTGCCAACAACATGCACTCCCTACAGTGAGTATGGGAGCAAACCCAAGGGGACTGAACAGTTGTGAACTGTGGCAAACAGATGTAACACACATACAGTCTTTTGGACGGCAGAAATATGTTCATGTTAGTGTAGATACCTTTTCTGGAGCAGTCTATGCTTCTGCCCACACAGGAGAATCATCTTTTGATGCTATTAAGCACCTCTTGCAGGCTTTTTCTTTCATGGGCATCCCCAAGGAGCTGAAAACTGATAATGGGCCTGCTTACAAATCCAAGGAATTCGGGAGCTTCCTGCAGCAATGGGGAGTAGAGCACAAAACTGGCATCCCCTACTCCCCTACAGGTCAAGCCATTGTAGAAAGAACTCACTGTGATATTAAAAGGGTCCTGGACCAGCAACAACAGGTTCTGAAGGTGGAACCTCCCCACATCCGGTTATCCAGGGCGCTATTCACAATAAATTTTCTGAATTGTTCTTTTGACAGCCTGAACCCACCCATCCTACGCCACTTTGGGGGGAGCAATCATAGGTTAATTAAGGAAAAACCTCCAGTTTTAGTAAAGGACCCTGAGACTTGGAAAATGGTGGGACCTTACAAATTAGTTACTTGGGGACGTGGATATGCCTGTGTGTCCACCCCCTCTGGTTTAAGGTGGGTTCCTTCCAAATGGGTAAAGCCCTATGTTCCCAAGGTCTCAGAGAAATCTACAGAAGCACCCCAGGTTGCTCATGCTGCCTGGAGAAGAAAACGCCGCACGTGTTCTCTGGAGGAAATTCCATTTAAGCCTCCTATCTGGAATAGTTTATAATATATGTTTGTTTCAAGTTTTTGTACCAGTTTAGATCCCACTGTTCGTGTGTAGCCTCGAGATGCCACGAGACCGAGCCTGCTTCTCGTCCTACTCGTGATCATCCCACCTGTGACCTCCTGCATAGTCCCTCAGCCCAAACCACATATGGACTACCTTGACAACGGCTCTCAGACATCAACAGAGAAACTGACAACTGGCTGAATGGACTGTTCAAAGGCTGGGGACTCTCGGGCTGGTTGGGATCTATTCTGAAAACTGTGTTTTTAGTGCTGTTTATTTTAGTTATAGTTATTGTAGTTTATAGCATTGTTTTTAGACTAATCAAACGCATGGTGCTCAAGTTAATTTCAAGCTCATCTCCCCCTCCTGAAGTCTACCATTTGGAAGCCCTCAGTGCTCCAATGGATGACCTGGAAGCCTCAGTAGAAAACACTGACCCTCCTGTAGAGGAAGAACTGATTTACCAACCATGGTTTGGCAATCATTCTGCACCACAAGCATAGTCCTCTTCTTTTTAAACAAAACTAGGGGGAGATGTTGTGGTGTGCTGTGATGTCCCATTTTGGCCTTCCAGGTCACTTTCCCAGGTGTGCCTATACGTCTATCCCTTCCCCCTTGCCCCCATGCTGAGTGAGTCCTGTCAATCAGGCTAAACGTTCCAGCAAGGCGTCGTGTGGTTGGTCAAGTTTAAAGGATGCCCCTATGCCCAGAGGTCATTGGCCTGTCTGGGTGTCATCTTCCCCTGAGACCCTGCCCCTCTCACCTGGTTGGTGGCTCACCTGTACCTCCCCTCCCCCTGTCCCTGAGCTTAAAAAGGTGATCAGACCATGCGGTCCTTATTCTGTTGGAGCAGTTGCTCACGTTCAGACCTCTGTAACCATGGAATAAACCTCTGGACATTAAACCCTCCAGCAGAATCTCTCCTTTTTCTCTTCACCATCGCCTGAAGCTATTCCTCCTGAGGTAACGGGGTCCCTTACAAGCCTGGACTTGTTCAGTGCCCAGCTGCAACCACCAGCAAGCCAAGGTATCTCTGGGGTGTTACAGCGCAGTTGCTGCCTTTGGCCCAGCAGCGAGGGTCAGACTGGCCCAGGCACAATCTAACTGGTAATATTGGGAGCTTTTTTTTCCAATATTTGGCGTCCCTGAGGCGGGCAAAGCGACTCTGCAGCCTGAGACGGACCTGCAGTACCTTGGAGAAGCTTCTGGCAGCCGTGCATCCAGCTGAAAGGGGCTTTGGTTGCAACGCCCTCGGCTAGAGACTTTGGGAATATTCCCAGAAGAAGTTTCGTGGACTGTTCGGCACCTCTGGAAAGCCCAGCTCCTTTCTGGTGAGCAGATTTTCCAGAGGAAGGACAGGGTAGCCTCTCTCGCCCAAGAGAGGTCCTGTTCCGGTGAAGAGACCTGCCTGTACCCAGCCAGCTACAGCTTCCATTTCGGGTGAGTATCTCTGCTCTCGGTAGGGCAGGAGCTCAAAAACAGACTCTGCCGTGAGTTCTGTTCCTTTTTGCCTTTGCATTTTTGGCTGCGCAGCCCCACAGACGGGAATTAATTGATTTCTAGCTATTAGCTTTCTGCCGCGTGTTTTGCTGTCTTTTGGAATTCGCGCCGGAGTGGGAGCGCTCTGCCCTTCCCCCCGGCTTTGCAGCTCAGCTCTCTCCACGTGGTCGGGGGATCCCACTCTCTGTCTCTCTCTGTGCGGGGGAGGGGGGGCTCTCGGCTCTCTTGCCGCGGGGGACTCTCTCTCTCTCTCTCTCTCTGTGTGGGGAAGGGGGGGTCTCTGCACACGCGGCGCGGGGGGGCCCGGTTTCGGCTTGCCACGTGGCGTGGCTGCTCTCTCTGCTCCGCGGGGGGCTGCATTCCACGGTGGGGGAGGCTTTGTTTTTGCCTCAGCTCAGCAGGGCGTGCCCTGCTGCTGCTGCCCGGGAATTTTAAAAGCAGTATATACAGCTGCATTGTGAAGCTTTTGTCGGCTCGTTATCGCTTTCCTATCTGCGTTTTTTTTTAGAAATCAGTAGCTGATTTTGGCTTTGTTTTTGGTCAGGCGGGATTTAGTACTTTGCTTTTTACATCTAACATGGGTTTGAAACTCAGCATTGTACAAAAAGGAGTGTATTATAATATTGTTAGCATTTTAAATAGTGGTAATGTGAAGTTCTCAAAGGCAAAATTTAAACAGTTTATAAGATGGCTTTTCCTCCACTTCCCACAAATCTCCCCTGAAGAAATCCACAATATTCAATTCTGGGATAAAGTTGGGAATGAATTGATTACCTTAGGACAATCTAGCAATGCCCCCTCAGCTAAATTTGTTTTTTGGAGTTTACAAATTCGTACAGCATTGCTCAAACAAAAGGAAATGGAGAAAAAGCCAAATGTAAAGCCATGTACCTCTGCTCTCCCTGTTTCTCCCTCTCCTAGTTCTAAAACCCCTAAACCTCTTTCCCCAAAACTTGGTATTTTAAACAGATCAAACTCATTGGGAAGTCGACGCCCAAAGTCTGTTGAAATGCCTGAGTTGCCCTGTCCACAAGGCCCTGGCCAGGCTGCGTGGAACCTTTCCCAATCCCCTGTGTCCCATCCTCAGAAACCCACAGCACGTGTTAGCTTTGCAGAGAGTAGTGTTACCCAAAATGGCCCCCAGTCCCTAGGGGGTCCACAAGATGGTGGATGCCACGTGGCATCTTCCCAAACCTGGTCTTCTTCTTCCCAAAATCCTCTTAAGAATCCCGAAACTCCAGCCCAATCCCCCTCTCCTTCTGTTCCTCGTGATACCTTCCCCCCTCCCCCTCCCTTTCCTGCAGTACCCTCAGCTCCGCCCCTCTACTCCTCCCAGGGGGCGTCTGCTGACGTGATGTCACCAGGTGTCCCCGCCCCCTGCCTGCCCCTTGACCCCGCCCCTTGTTCCCACGGTGTCCCCGCCCCCTGCTTGCCCCCTGACCCCGCCCCCTGTACCCGTTGCATCTCCGCCCCCTCCCCGGGTTCCCACGGTGGGGACCCACCCGCTGCCTGTCCCCAAACCTGTATCTGTGATCCCAATGCTTCTGTTTCAAGGGATACAGAGCAGGGAATAGCAGATTCAATGCATAGTCCCATGTTGTCACTGGCTCCTGTTACCTTTCAGCCTGCAGCTCAGGGGGGAGCAGCTCCAACTGCTAATTGGAGTTCTTTTGGACGACAATTGATTAAAGAGATCTGTAAGTCTCATAAAGAATATGGTCCACACAGTCCATATTTCCGTGGCCTTTTAAATTCTGAATTGAGTAGGACTGTAGTGATTCCACATGATTTAAAACAGCTTTTTTCCTGTCTCATGACCTCCACGGAATTTAAATTATGGGAAATAGCATGGAAACAACTGCTGAATGATGCTCTCCCAGGCTTGCATTCTGATCCAAACACAGCCAAAGACAACAGTGGTAACCCTATCACCATTGAGCACCTCTGTGGTGAGCGCCAATGGTCTTCTCCCTCGATCCAAGCTACTGCAATTCCTGCAGAAACACTCGAGAAAGTAAAAGAAGCAGCTGAAAAAGCATTCTTTTCCCTACAACCTGAGGGGCCTTTTGAGCCCTATAGTAAAATTAAACAGCTACCATCAGAGCCTTTTTTGAAATTTGTAGAAAGGTTAACTAGAGCTATTGAAATACAAGTTAAAAAAGAGAATGCTAGAGAAGCGATTTTAGAAGAAATGGCGTTTACAAATGCTAATGAACTGTGTCAAGCAGCAATCCTGAGCCTTCCTATTGAACCTTCTCCAACGTTAAAAGACATGCTCCTAGTCTGTAACAGGAAGGTGCCTCTGATGAGTGTGGCTGAAGACACCAGACCAAGGCTGCTGCCAAGACCACCTCAGCGTGTCGCCGTTGCCAGCCCTGCGCCTTTTCCCTCAGCACAGCAGTACCCTGGGCAGCAGCGGAGACCAGCACTGGCTAAGCCCACAAAACCATGCCTGCTTTGTAGCAACCTAGGGCACTGGAGTAACCAGTGCCCCCTGAAAAGGGAATTTGATGAATTTAGAAATGGCAGGGGAGGAGAACTACAAGCCCTCCCTGGGGGTCAACAACAACAAAAAAACTGAAAAGAAAGCGCCCGCCTGCCAGGCGCGCAGACACAAAAAGAGCAGGCCAAGGGAATAAGGGTAGCAAAACAAATCAAGCGCGCGATAATATTAATGTTTGTGTAAGTGAAGCAGGTGCTTCAAAGACTGTGTATGATTTAAGTGATCCTGTGTTAACCACATCTTCTGTCAATGAGCCTTACAGGTTGCAGCTGACTGAGTCACTCCATCTTGAGGACACTGATTGGCATTTTGTGTCTGTAAATCCTGAACAGAAAGGTACTTGGAACCGGATTCGTTGTAAGTACATCGTCATTGGGGACACCAAACACACACCACAAGAGATCGAAATTGCTCCAGGAATGACAACATCAGATCCTGAGCAATTCGTTCTCGGCCTGCATTGTTTCCACCCACCCCTCTTTCTTCCCAAGGGACAAATTGTTGCACGAGCTATCCCTGTGCCATCTTTACCTGAAAATATCAAAAAAAAAGGGCCCACAGTCGCCCGAGTACAAGTTATTGGGAAAGACAAACCCAAATTATGGTGTAATGTCAGTGGGGGTGGGGAGTCTAAACGCATTGAGATGCTTGTAGACACAGGTGCAGACTGCACAGTAATTCCAGTACAAGACTGGCCAGCACATTGGCCTTTGCAAAATGTTGCCGGTCACCTTCAAGGTGTAGGAGGTCTGCAATTGGCAAGACAATCCAAAAGCATTATTCAATTTGAGGGACCAAACGGACAATTGGCAAATATCCGTCCATTTGTGTTAGATTATTCGGAACCTTTGTTAGGGAGAGATTTAATGGCTCAGTGGGGTTTCACAATTGATATTCCAGACTCTCCACAGCATATTTGTACAGCAGTCATTGAACAACAGCGCCCCACCCAAAAACTGAAGTGGAAAACAGACAAACCAGTTCAGGTGAAACAGTGGCCGCTCAGTAAACAAAAAATAAAGGTGCTTCAGGAACTAGTGGAAGAGCAACTAAAAAAGGGCCACATTGTGGAGACCATGTCCCCATGGAACTCTCCAGTGTTTGTCATCCAAAAAGCTGACAAAAAGAGATGGCGGCTCCTCTGCGACCTCCGACAAATTAATAATGTAATTGAAGATATGGGTTCTCCCCAACCTGGTATGCCATCCCCAACAATGCTTCCCCAAGATTGGAAATTAGCTGTTATTGATATTAAGGATTGTTTTTTCCAAATCCCCTTGCACCCTGATGATGCACCGCGTTTTGCATTCTCAGTACCTTCTATTAATATGGAATCCCCTATGAAAAGGTACCATTGGACCGTTCTTCCTCAGGGATTAAAGGTCTCTCCAGCTATCTGCCAGTGGTATGTGTCTTCCCTGCTTTCCCCAGTACGTGCAGCCGCAGAGAAGGCCATTATCTATCATTATATGGATGATATCCTTGTGTGTGCCCCCAATGATGATTTACTCACACATGCGCTTGACCTAACGATCGATGCATTGATTGTTGCAGGGTTCGAGCTCCAGGAAAAGAAAATTCAAAAGATGCCACCTTGGAAATATTTGGGCTTAGAAATTGGAAATAGGACCGTTGTTCCTCAAAAACTAGAAATCAATCCAAAGATCAAGACCCTTGCGGATGTCCACAAGTTGTGTGGGTCTTTGAATTGGGTAAGACCATGGCTCGGTCTGACTAATGAAGACCTTGCCCCTCTTTTCAATTTATTGAAAGGGGGAGAGGACCCAGGTGCTCCTAGGTCTATTACCCCAGAGGCGCGGAAAGCTCTAGAAAAGGTTCAGATTGCAATGTCCACAAGACAGGCCAACCGATGCCGGCCTGACCTGCCATTCAAATTTATCATTCTAGGTAAGTTGCCACACCTCCATGGAATTATTTTCCAGTGGGAGGAAAAACAAACACCTAAGGCAAAGAACACACCAAAAAAGGACCGGGACCAGAGGGACCCTCTCTTGATCATAGAATGGGTTTTCCTCAGTCACAAAAGGTCCAAGAGACTGACAAAGCCTCAGGAGCTGGTAGCAGAACTGATCCGGAAAGCAAGGACCCGGATCAGGGAGTTAGCAGGATGTGATTTCAAGTGCATTCACATTCCAGTTGAGTTAAAATCAGGTCAAAATACTATGAAAATACTGGAACAATTGTTTCAAGAAAATGAAGTGTTGCAGTTTGCTCTGGATTCCTACTCAGGACAAATTTCGGTAGCGCGGCCCGCTCACAAATTGTTCAAACAAGATGTTCAATTTACCTTAAAACTGAGAAGTGCTCTAAGTAGGAGACCTTTAAAAAGGGCTCTAACTGTCTTCACAGATGCATCTGGGAGGTCCCACAAGTCTGTTATGACTTGGAAGGATCCTCAAACCCAGCAGTGGGAGACGGACATTGCTGAGGTGGAAGGTTCACCTCAGGTTGCTGAATTAGCTGCGGTTGTTAGGGCCTTTGAAAGGTTCTCAGAACCGTTCAATCTGATTACAGATTCTGCATATGTGGCAGGAGTAGTATCCAGGGCAGATCAAGCAATACTGCAAGATGTGTCTAACATCACACTTTTCGAATTGCTCTCAAAACTGGTAAAGTTAGTCACTCACCGAGAGCAACCATTTTATGTGATGCATGTCAGGTCACACACTGACTTGCCAGGGTTTATCGCTGAAGGCAACAGAAGGGCAGATGCTCTTGCTGCACCTGCAGTGATGGCCACTCTCCCAAATGTTTTTGAACAGGCAAAAATCAGCCACCAGCTTTTCCACCAAAATGCACCTGGCCTGGTTCGTCAGTTTAACATCACTCGAGAACAGGCCAAAGCGATTGTGGCCACATGCCCAAATTGCCAACAACATGCACTCCCTACAGTGAGTATGGGAGCAAACCCAAGGGGACTGAACAGTTGTGAACTGTGGCAAACAGATGTAACACACATACAGTCTTTTGGACGGCAGAAATATGTTCATGTTAGTGTAGATACCTTTTCTGGAGCAGTCTATGCTTCTGCCCACACAGGAGAATCATCTTTTGATGCTATTAAGCACCTCTTGCAGGCTTTTTCTTTCATGGGCATCCCCAAGGAGCTGAAAACTGATAATGGGCCTGCTTACAAATCCAAGGAATTCGGGAGCTTCCTGCAGCAATGGGGAGTAGAGCACAAAACTGGCATCCCCTACTCCCCTACAGGTCAAGCCATTGTAGAAAGAACTCACTGTGATATTAAAAGGGTCCTGGACCAGCAACAACAGGTTCTGAAGGTGGAACCTCCCCACATCCGGTTATCCAGGGCGCTATTCACAATAAATTTTCTGAATTGTTCTTTTGACAGCCTGAACCCACCCATCCTACGCCACTTTGGGGGGAGCAATCATAGGTTAATTAAGGAAAAACCTCCAGTTTTAGTAAAGGACCCTGAGACTTGGAAAATGGTGGGACCTTACAAATTAGTTACTTGGGGACGTGGATATGCCTGTGTGTCCACCCCCTCTGGTTTAAGGTGGGTTCCTTCCAAATGGGTAAAGCCCTATGTTCCCAAGGTCTCAGAGAAATCTACAGAAGCACCCCAGGTTGCTCATGCTGCCTGGAGAAGAAAACGCCGCACGTGTTCTCTGGAGGAAATTCCATTTAAGCCTCCTATCTGGAATAGTTTATAATATATGTTTGTTTCAAGTTTTTGTACCAGTTTAGATCCCACTGTTCGTGTGTAGCCTCGAGATGCCACGAGACCGAGCCTGCTTCTCGTCCTACTCGTGATCATCCCACCTGTGACCTCCTGCATAGTCCCTCAGCCCAAACCACATATGGACTACCTTGACAACGGCTCTCAGACATCAACAGAGAAACTGACAACTGGCTGAATGGACTGTTCAAAGGCTGGGGACTCTCGGGCTGGTTGGGATCTATTCTGAAAACTGTGTTTTTAGTGCTGTTTATTTTAGTTATAGTTATTGTAGTTTATAGCATTGTTTTTAGACTAATCAAACGCATGGTGCTCAAGTTAATTTCAAGCTCATCTCCCCCTCCTGAAGTCTACCATTTGGAAGCCCTCAGTGCTCCAATGGATGACCTGGAAGCCTCAGTAGAAAACACTGACCCTCCTGTAGAGGAAGAACTGATTTACCAACCATGGTTTGGCAATCATTCTGCACCACAAGCATAGTCCTCTTCTTTTTAAACAAAACTAGGGGGAGATGTTGTGGTGTGCTGTGATGTCCCATTTTGGCCTTCCAGGTCACTTTCCCAGGTGTGCCTATACGTCTATCCCTTCCCCCTTGCCCCCATGCTGAGTGAGTCCTGTCAATCAGGCTAAACGTTCCAGCAAGGCGTCGTGTGGTTGGTCAAGTTTAAAGGATGCCCCTATGCCCAGAGGTCATTGGCCTGTCTGGGTGTCATCTTCCCCTGAGACCCTGCCCCTCTCACCTGGTTGGTGGCTCACCTGTACCTCCCCTCCCCCTGTCCCTGAGCTTAAAAAGGTGATCAGACCATGCGGTCCTTATTCTGTTGGAGCAGTTGCTCACGTTCAGACCTCTGTAACCATGGAATAAACCTCTGGACATTAAACCCTCCAGCAGAATCTCTCCTTTTTCTCTTCACCATCGCCTGAAGCTATTCCTCCTGAGGTAACGGGGTCCCTTACAAGCCTGGACTTGTTCAGTGCCCAGCTGCAACCACCAGCAAGCCAAGGTATCTCTGGGGTGTTACAGCGCAGTTGCTGCCTTTGGCCCAGCAGCGAGGGTCAGACTGGCCCAGGCACAATCTAACTGGTAATATTGGGAGCTTTTTTTTCCAATATTTGGCGTCCCTGAGGCGGGCAAAGCGACTCTGCAGCCTGAGACGGACCTGCAGTACCTTGGAGAAGCTTCTGGCAGCCGTGCATCCAGCTGAAAGGGGCTTTGGTTGCAACGCCCTCGGCTAGAGACTTTGGGAATATTCCCAGAAGAAGTTTCGTGGACTGTTCGGCACCTCTGGAAAGCCCAGCTCCTTTCTGGTGAGCAGATTTTCCAGAGGAAGGACAGGGTAGCCTCTCTCGCCCAAGAGAGGTCCTGTTCCGGTGAAGAGACCTGCCTGTACCCAGCCAGCTACAGCTTCCATTTCGGGTGAGTATCTCTGCTCTCGGTAGGGCAGGAGCTCAAAAACAGACTCTGCCGTGAGTTCTGTTCCTTTTTGCCTTTGCATTTTTGGCTGCGCAGCCCCACAGACGGGAATTAATTGATTTCTAGCTATTAGCTTTCTGCCGCGTGTTTTGCTGTCTTTTGGAATTCGCGCCGGAGTGGGAGCGCTCTGCCCTTCCCCCCGGCTTTGCAGCTCAGCTCTCTCCACGTGGTCGGGGGATCCCACTCTCTGTCTCTCTCTGTGCGGGGGAGGGGGGGCTCTCGGCTCTCTTGCCGCGGGGGACTCTCTCTCTCTCTCTCTCTCTGTGTGGGGAAGGGGGGGTCTCTGCACACGCGGCGCGGGGGGGCCCGGTTTCGGCTTGCCACGTGGCGTGGCTGCTCTCTCTGCTCCGCGGGGGGCTGCATTCCACGGTGGGGGAGGCTTTGTTTTTGCCTCAGCTCAGCAGGGCGTGCCCTGCTGCTGCTGCCCGGGAATTTTAAAAGCAGTATATACAGCTGCATTGTGAAGCTTTTGTCGGCTCGTTATCGCTTTCCTATCTGCGTTTTTTTTTAGAAATCAGTAGCTGATTTTGGCTTTGTTTTTGGTCAGGCGGGATTTAGTACTTTGCTTTTTACATCTAACATGGGTTTGAAACTCAGCATTGTACAAAAAGGAGTGTATTATAATATTGTTAGCATTTTAAATAGTGGTAATGTGAAGTTCTCAAAGGCAAAATTTAAACAGTTTATAAGATGGCTTTTCCTCCACTTCCCACAAATCTCCCCTGAAGAAATCCACAATATTCAATTCTGGGATAAAGTTGGGAATGAATTGATTACCTTAGGACAATCTAGCAATGCCCCCTCAGCTAAATTTGTTTTTTGGAGTTTACAAATTCGTACAGCATTGCTCAAACAAAAGGAAATGGAGAAAAAGCCAAATGTAAAGCCATGTACCTCTGCTCTCCCTGTTTCTCCCTCTCCTAGTTCTAAAACCCCTAAACCTCTTTCCCCAAAACTTGGTATTTTAAACAGATCAAACTCATTGGGAAGTCGACGCCCAAAGTCTGTTGAAATGCCTGAGTTGCCCTGTCCACAAGGCCCTGGCCAGGCTGCGTGGAACCTTTCCCAATCCCCTGTGTCCCATCCTCAGAAACCCACAGCACGTGTTAGCTTTGCAGAGAGTAGTGTTACCCAAAATGGCCCCCAGTCCCTAGGGGGTCCACAAGATGGTGGATGCCACGTGGCATCTTCCCAAACCTGGTCTTCTTCTTCCCAAAATCCTCTTAAGAATCCCGAAACTCCAGCCCAATCCCCCTCTCCTTCTGTTCCTCGTGATACCTTCCCCCCTCCCCCTCCCTTTCCTGCAGTACCCTCAGCTCCGCCCCTCTACTCCTCCCAGGGGGCGTCTGCTGACGTGATGTCACCAGGTGTCCCCGCCCCCTGCCTGCCCCTTGACCCCGCCCCTTGTTCCCACGGTGTCCCCGCCCCCTGCTTGCCCCCTGACCCCGCCCCCTGTACCCGTTGCATCTCCGCCCCCTCCCCGGGTTCCCACGGTGGGGACCCACCCGCTGCCTGTCCCCAAACCTGTATCTGTGATCCCAATGCTTCTGTTTCAAGGGATACAGAGCAGGGAATAGCAGATTCAATGCATAGTCCCATGTTGTCACTGGCTCCTGTTACCTTTCAGCCTGCAGCTCAGGGGGGAGCAGCTCCAACTGCTAATTGGAGTTCTTTTGGACGACAATTGATTAAAGAGATCTGTAAGTCTCATAAAGAATATGGTCCACACAGTCCATATTTCCGTGGCCTTTTAAATTCTGAATTGAGTAGGACTGTAGTGATTCCACATGATTTAAAACAGCTTTTTTCCTGTCTCATGACCTCCACGGAATTTAAATTATGGGAAATAGCATGGAAACAACTGCTGAATGATGCTCTCCCAGGCTTGCATTCTGATCCAAACACAGCCAAAGACAACAGTGGTAACCCTATCACCATTGAGCACCTCTGTGGTGAGCGCCAATGGTCTTCTCCCTCGATCCAAGCTACTGCAATTCCTGCAGAAACACTCGAGAAAGTAAAAGAAGCAGCTGAAAAAGCATTCTTTTCCCTACAACCTGAGGGGCCTTTTGAGCCCTATAGTAAAACTAAACAGCTACCATCAGAGCCTTTTTTGAAATTTGTAGAAAGGTTAACTAGAGCTATTGAAATACAAGTTAAAAAAGAGAATGCTAGAGAAGCGATTTTAGAAGAAATGGCGTTTACAAATGCTAATGAACTGTGTCAAGCAGCAATCCTGAGCCTTCCTATTGAACCTTCTCCAACGTTAAAAGACATGCTCCTAGTCTGTAACAGGAAGGTGCCTCTGATGAGTGTGGCTGAAGACACCAGACCAAGGCTGCTGCCAAGACCACCTCAGCGTGTCGCCGTTGCCAGCCCTGCGCCTTTTCCCTCAGCACAGCAGTACCCTGGGCAGCAGCGGAGACCAGCACTGGCTAAGCCCACAAAACCATGCCTGCTTTGTAGCAACCTAGGGCACTGGAGTAACCAGTGCCCCCTGAAAAGGGAATTTGATGAATTTAGAAATGGCAGGGGAGGAGAACTACAAGCCCTCCCTGGGGGTCAACAACAACAAAAAAACTGAAAAGAAAGCGCCCGCCTGCCAGGCGCGCAGACACAAAAAGAGCAGGCCAAGGGAATAAGGGTAGCAAAACAAATCAAGCGCGCGATAATATTAATGTTTGTGTAAGTGAAGCAGGTGCTTCAAAGACTGTGTATGATTTAAGTGATCCTGTGTTAACCACATCTTCTGTCAATGAGCCTTACAGGTTGCAGCTGACTGAGTCACTCCATCTTGAGGACACTGATTGGCATTTTGTGTCTGTAAATCCTGAACAGAAAGGTACTTGGAACCGGATTCGTTGTAAGTACATCGTCATTGGGGACACCAAACACACACCACAAGAGATCGAAATTGCTCCAGGAATGACAACATCAGATCCTGAGCAATTCGTTCTCGGCCTGCATTGTTTCCACCCACCCCTCTTTCTTCCCAAGGGACAAATTGTTGCACGAGCTATCCCTGTGCCATCTTTACCTGAAAATATCAAAAAAAAAGGGCCCACAGTCGCCCGAGTACAAGTTATTGGGAAAGACAAACCCAAATTATGGTGTAATGTCAGTGGGGGTGAGGAGTCTAAACGCATTGAGATGCTTGTAGACACAGGTGCAGACTGCACAGTAATTCCAGTACAAGACTGGCCAGCACATTGGCCTTTGCAAAATGTTGCCGGTCACCTTCAAGGTGTAGGAGGTCTGCAATTGGCAAGACAATCCAAAAGCATTATTCAATTTGAGGGACCAAACGGACAATTGGCAAATATCCGTCCATTTGTGTTAGATTATTCGGAACCTTTGTTAGGGAGAGATTTAATGGCTCAGTGGGGTGTCACAATTGATATTCCAGACTCTCCACAGCATATTTGTACAGCAGTCATTGAACAACAGCGCCCCACCCAAAAACTGAAGTGGAAAACAGACAAACCAGTTCAGGTGAAACAGTGGCCGCTCAGTAAACAAAAAATAAAGGTGCTTCAGGAACTAGTGGAAGAGCAACTAAAAAAGGGCCACATTGTGGAGACCATGTCCCCATGGAACTCTCCAGTGTTTGTCATCCAAAAAGCTGACAAAAAGAGATGGCGGCTCCTCTGCGACCTCCGACAAATTAATAATGTAATTGAAGATATGGGTTCTCCCCAACCTGGTATGCCATCCCCAACAATGCTTCCCCAAGATTGGAAATTAGCTGTTATTGATATTAAGGATTGTTTTTTCCAAATCCCCTTGCACCCTGATGATGCACCGCGTTTTGCATTCTCAGTACCTTCTATTAATATGGAATCCCCTATGAAAAGGTACCATTGGACCGTTCTTCCTCAGGGATTAAAGGTCTCTCCAGCTATCTGCCAGTGGTATGTGTCTTCCCTGCTTTCCCCAGTACGTGCAGCCGCAGAGAAGGCCATTATCTATCATTATATGGATGATATCCTTGTGTGTGCCCCCAATGATGATTTACTCACACATGCGCTTGACCTAACGATCGATGCATTGATTGTTGCAGGGTTCGAGCTCCAGGAAAAGAAAATTCAAAAGATGCCACCTTGGAAATATTTGGGCTTAGAAATTGGAAATAGGACCGTTGTTCCTCAAAAACTAGAAATCAATCCAAAGATCAAGACCCTTGCGGATGTCCACAAGTTGTGTGGGTCTTTGAATTGGGTAAGACCATGGCTCGGTCTGACTAATGAAGACCTTGCCCCTCTTTTCAATTTATTGAAAGGGGGAGAGGACCCAGGTGCTCCTAGGTCTATTACCCCAGAGGCGCGGAAAGCTCTAGAAAAGGTTCAGATTGCAATGTCCACAAGACAGGCCAACCGATGCCGGCCTGACCTGCCATTCAAATTTATCATTCTAGGTAAGTTGCCACACCTCCATGGAATTATTTTCCAGTGGGAGGAAAAACAAACACCTAAGGCAAAGAACACACCAAAAAAGGACCGGGACCAGAGGGACCCTCTCTTGATCATAGAATGGGTTTTCCTCAGTCACAAAAGGTCCAAGAGACTGACAAAGCCTCAGGAGCTGGTAGCAGAACTGATCCGGAAAGCAAGGACCCGGATCAGGGAGTTAGCAGGATGTGATTTCAAGTGCATTCACATTCCAGTTGAGTTAAAATCAGGTCAAAATACTATGAAAATACTGGAACAATTGTTTCAAGAAAATGAAGTGTTGCAGTTTGCTCTGGATTCCTACTCAGGACAAATTTCGGTAGCGCGGCCCGCTCACAAATTGTTCAAACAAGATGTTCAATTTACCTTAAAACTGAGAAGTGCTCTAAGTAGGAGACCTTTAAAAAGGGCTCTAACTGTCTTCACAGATGCATCTGGGAGGTCCCACAAGTCTGTTATGACTTGGAAGGATCCTCAAACCCAGCAGTGGGAGACGGACATTGCTGAGGTGGAAGGTTCACCTCAGGTTGCTGAATTAGCTGCGGTTGTTAGGGCCTTTGAAAGGTTCTCAGAACCGTTCAATCTGATTACAGATTCTGCATATGTGGCAGGAGTAGTATCCAGGGCAGATCAAGCAATACTGCAAGATGTGTCTAACATCACACTTTTCGAATTGCTCTCAAAACTGGTAAAGTTAGTCACTCACCGAGAGCAACCATTTTATGTGATGCATGTCAGGTCACACACTGACTTGCCAGGGTTTATCGCTGAAGGCAACAGAAGGGCAGATGCTCTTGCTGCACCTGCAGTGATGGCCACTCTCCCAAATGTTTTTGAACAGGCAAAAATCAGCCACCAGCTTTTCCACCAAAATGCACCTGGCCTGGTTCGTCAGTTTAACATCACTCGAGAACAGGCCAAAGCGATTGTGGCCACATGCCCAAATTGCCAACAACATGCACTCCCTACAGTGAGTATGGGAGCAAACCCAAGGGGACTGAACAGTTGTGAACTGTGGCAAACAGATGTAACACACATACAGTCTTTTGGACGGCAGAAATATGTTCATGTTAGTGTAGATACCTTTTCTGGAGCAGTCTATGCTTCTGCCCACACAGGAGAATCATCTTTTGATGCTATTAAGCACCTCTTGCAGGCTTTTTCTTTCATGGGCATCCCCAAGGAGCTGAAAACTGATAATGGGCCTGCTTACAAATCCAAGGAATTCGGGAGCTTCCTGCAGCAATGGGGAGTAGAGCACAAAACTGGCATCCCCTACTCCCCTACAGGTCAAGCCATTGTAGAAAGAACTCACTGTGATATTAAAAGGGTCCTGGACCAGCAACAACAGGTTCTGAAGGTGGAACCTCCCCACATCCGGTTATCCAGGGCGCTATTCACAATAAATTTTCTGAATTGTTCTTTTGACAGCCTGAACCCACCCATCCTACGCCACTTTGGGGGGAGCAATCATAGGTTAATTAAGGAAAAACCTCCAGTTTTAGTAAAGGACCCTGAGACTTGGAAAATGGTGGGACCTTACAAATTAGTTACTTGGGGACGTGGATATGCCTGTGTGTCCACCCCCTCTGGTTTAAGGTGGGTTCCTTCCAAATGGGTAAAGCCCTATGTTCCCAAGGTCTCAGAGAAATCTACAGAAGCACCCCAGGTTGCTCATGCTGCCTGGAGAAGAAAACGCCGCACGTGTTCTCTGGAGGAAATTCCATTTAAGCCTCCTATCTGGAATAGTTTATAATATATGTTTGTTTCAAGTTTTTGTACCAGTTTAGATCCCACTGTTCGTGTGTAGCCTCGAGATGCCACGAGACCGAGCCTGCTTCTCGTCCTACTCGTGATCATCCCACCTGTGACCTCCTGCATAGTCCCTCAGCCCAAACCACATATGGACTACCTTGACAACGGCTCTCAGACATCAACAGAGAAACTGACAACTGGCTGAATGGACTGTTCAAAGGCTGGGGACTCTCGGGCTGGTTGGGATCTATTCTGAAAACTGTGTTTTTAGTGCTGTTTATTTTAGTTATAGTTATTGTAGTTTATAGCATTGTTTTTAGACTAATCAAACGCATGGTGCTCAAGTTAATTTCAAGCTCATCTCCCCCTCCTGAAGTCTACCATTTGGAAGCCCTCAGTGCTCCAATGGATGACCTGGAAGCCTCAGTAGAAAACACTGACCCTCCTGTAGAGGAAGAACTGATTTACCAACCATGGTTTGGCAATCATTCTGCACCACAAGCATAGTCCTCTTCTTTTTAAACAAAACTAGGGGGAGATGTTGTGGTGTGCTGTGATGTCCCATTTTGGCCTTCCAGGTCACTTTCCCAGGTGTGCCTATACGTCTATCCCTTCCCCCTTGCCCCCATGCTGAGTGAGTCCTGTCAATCAGGCTAAACGTTCCAGCAAGGCGTCGTGTGGTTGGTCAAGTTTAAAGGATGCCCCTATGCCCAGAGGTCATTGGCCTGTCTGGGTGTCATCTTCCCCTGAGACCCTGCCCCTCTCACCTGGTTGGTGGCTCACCTGTACCTCCCCTCCCCCTGTCCCTGAGCTTAAAAAGGTGATCAGACCATGCGGTCCTTATTCTGTTGGAGCAGTTGCTCACGTTCAGACCTCTGTAACCATGGAATAAACCTCTGGACATTAAACCCTCCAGCAGAATCTCTCCTTTTTCTCTTCACCATCGCCTGAAGCTATTCCTCCTGAGGTAACGGGGTCCCTTACAAGCCTGGACTTGTTCAGTGCCCAGCTGCAACCACCAGCAAGCCAAGGTATCTCTGGGGTGTTACAGCGCAGTTGCTGCCTTTGGCCCAGCAGCGAGGGTCAGACTGGCCCAGGCACAATCTAACTGGTAATATTGGGAGCTTTTTTTTCCAATATTTGGCGTCCCTGAGGCGGGCAAAGCGACTCTGCAGCCTGAGACGGACCTGCAGTACCTTGGAGAAGCTTCTGGCAGCCGTGCATCCAGCTGAAAGGGGCTTTGGTTGCAACGCCCTCGGCTAGAGACTTTGGGAATATTCCCAGAAGAAGTTTCGTGGACTGTTCGGCACCTCTGGAAAGCCCAGCTCCTTTCTGGTGAGCAGATTTTCCAGAGGAAGGACAGGGTAGCCTCTCTCGCCCAAGAGAGGTCCTGTTCCGGTGAAGAGACCTGCCTGTACCCAGCCAGCTACAGCTTCCATTTCGGGTGAGTATCTCTGCTCTCGGTAGGGCAGGAGCTCAAAAACAGACTCTGCCGTGAGTTCTGTTCCTTTTTGCCTTTGCATTTTTGGCTGCGCAGCCCCACAGACGGGAATTAATTGATTTCTAGCTATTAGCTTTCTGCCGCGTGTTTTGCTGTCTTTTGGAATTCGCGCCGGAGTGGGAGCGCTCTGCCCTTCCCCCCGGCTTTGCAGCTCAGCTCTCTCCACGTGGTCGGGGGATCCCACTCTCTGTCTCTCTCTGTGCGGGGGAGGGGGGGCTCTCGGCTCTCTTGCCGCGGGGGACTCTCTCTCTCTCTCTCTCTCTGTGTGGGGAAGGGGGGGTCTCTGCACACGCGGCGCGGGGGGGCCCGGTTTCGGCTTGCCACGTGGCGTGGCTGCTCTCTCTGCTCCGCGGGGGGCTGCATTCCACGGTGGGGGAGGCTTTGTTTTTGCCTCAGCTCAGCAGGGCGTGCCCTGCTGCTGCTGCCCGGGAATTTTAAAAGCAGTATATACAGCTGCATTGTGAAGCTTTTGTCGGCTCGTTATCGCTTTCCTATCTGCGTTTTTTTTTAGAAATCAGTAGCTGATTTTGGCTTTGTTTTTGGTCAGGCGGGATTTAGTACTTTGCTTTTTACATCTAACATGGGTTTGAAACTCAGCATTGTACAAAAAGGAGTGTATTATAATATTGTTAGCATTTTAAATAGTGGTAATGTGAAGTTCTCAAAGGCAAAATTTAAACAGTTTATAAGATGGCTTTTCCTCCACTTCCCACAAATCTCCCCTGAAGAAATCCACAATATTCAATTCTGGGATAAAGTTGGGAATGAATTGATTACCTTAGGACAATCTAGCAATGCCCCCTCAGCTAAATTTGTTTTTTGGAGTTTACAAATTCGTACAGCATTGCTCAAACAAAAGGAAATGGAGAAAAAGCCAAATGTAAAGCCATGTACCTCTGCTCTCCCTGTTTCTCCCTCTCCTAGTTCTAAAACCCCTAAACCTCTTTCCCCAAAACTTGGTATTTTAAACAGATCAAACTCATTGGGAAGTCGACGCCCAAAGTCTGTTGAAATGCCTGAGTTGCCCTGTCCACAAGGCCCTGGCCAGGCTGCGTGGAACCTTTCCCAATCCCCTGTGTCCCATCCTCAGAAACCCACAGCACGTGTTAGCTTTGCAGAGAGTAGTGTTACCCAAAATGGCCCCCAGTCCCTAGGGGGTCCACAAGATGGTGGATGCCACGTGGCATCTTCCCAAACCTGGTCTTCTTCTTCCCAAAATCCTCTTAAGAATCCCGAAACTCCAGCCCAATCCCCCTCTCCTTCTGTTCCTCGTGATACCTTCCCCCCTCCCCCTCCCTTTCCTGCAGTACCCTCAGCTCCGCCCCTCTACTCCTCCCAGGGGGCGTCTGCTGACGTGATGTCACCAGGTGTCCCCGCCCCCTGCCTGCCCCTTGACCCCGCCCCTTGTTCCCACGGTGTCCCCGCCCCCTGCTTGCCCCCTGACCCCGCCCCCTGTACCCGTTGCATCTCCGCCCCCTCCCCGGGTTCCCACGGTGGGGACCCACCCGCTGCCTGTCCCCAAACCTGTATCTGTGATCCCAATGCTTCTGTTTCAAGGGATACAGAGCAGGGAATAGCAGATTCAATGCATAGTCCCATGTTGTCACTGGCTCCTGTTACCTTTCAGCCTGCAGCTCAGGGGGGAGCAGCTCCAACTGCTAATTGGAGTTCTTTTGGACGACAATTGATTAAAGAGATCTGTAAGTCTCATAAAGAATATGGTCCACACAGTCCATATTTCCGTGGCCTTTTAAATTCTGAATTGAGTAGGACTGTAGTGATTCCACATGATTTAAAACAGCTTTTTTCCTGTCTCATGACCTCCACGGAATTTAAATTATGGGAAATAGCATGGAAACAACTGCTGAATGATGCTCTCCCAGGCTTGCATTCTGATCCAAACACAGCCAAAGACAACAGTGGTAACCCTATCACCATTGAGCACCTCTGTGGTGAGCGCCAATGGTCTTCTCCCTCGATCCAAGCTACTGCAATTCCTGCAGAAACACTCGAGAAAGTAAAAGAAGCAGCTGAAAAAGCATTCTTTTCCCTACAACCTGAGGGGCCTTTTGAGCCCTATAGTAAAACTAAACAGCTACCATCAGAGCCTTTTTTGAAATTTGTAGAAAGGTTAACTAGAGCTATTGAAATACAAGTTAAAAAAGAGAATGCTAGAGAAGCGATTTTAGAAGAAATGGCGTTTACAAATGCTAATGAACTGTGTCAAGCAGCAATCCTGAGCCTTCCTATTGAACCTTCTCCAACGTTAAAAGACATGCTCCTAGTCTGTAACAGGAAGGTGCCTCTGATGAGTGTGGCTGAAGACACCAGACCAAGGCTGCTGCCAAGACCACCTCAGCGTGTCGCCGTTGCCAGCCCTGCGCCTTTTCCCTCAGCACAGCAGTACCCTGGGCAGCAGCGGAGACCAGCACTGGCTAAGCCCACAAAACCATGCCTGCTTTGTAGCAACCTAGGGCACTGGAGTAACCAGTGCCCCCTGAAAAGGGAATTTGATGAATTTAGAAATGGCAGGGGAGGAGAACTACAAGCCCTCCCTGGGGGTCAACAACAACAAAAAAACTGAAAAGAAAGCGCCCGCCTGCCAGGCGCGCAGACACAAAAAGAGCAGGCCAAGGGAATAAGGGTAGCAAAACAAATCAAGCGCGCGATAATATTAATGTTTGTGTAAGTGAAGCAGGTGCTTCAAAGACTGTGTATGATTTAAGTGATCCTGTGTTAACCACATCTTCTGTCAATGAGCCTTACAGGTTGCAGCTGACTGAGTCACTCCATCTTGAGGACACTGATTGGCATTTTGTGTCTGTAAATCCTGAACAGAAAGGTACTTGGAACCGGATTCGTTGTAAGTACATCGTCATTGGGGACACCAAACACACACCACAAGAGATCGAAATTGCTCCAGGAATGACAACATCAGATCCTGAGCAATTCGTTCTCGGCCTGCATTGTTTCCACCCACCCCTCTTTCTTCCCAAGGGACAAATTGTTGCACGAGCTATCCCTGTGCCATCTTTACCTGAAAATATCAAAAAAAAAGGGCCCACAGTCGCCCGAGTACAAGTTATTGGGAAAGACAAACCCAAATTATGGTGTAATGTCAGTGGGGGTGAGGAGTCTAAACGCATTGAGATGCTTGTAGACACAGGTGCAGACTGCACAGTAATTCCAGTACAAGACTGGCCAGCACATTGGCCTTTGCAAAATGTTGCCGGTCACCTTCAAGGTGTAGGAGGTCTGCAATTGGCAAGACAATCCAAAAGCATTATTCAATTTGAGGGACCAAACGGACAATTGGCAAATATCCGTCCATTTGTGTTAGATTATTCGGAACCTTTGTTAGGGAGAGATTTAATGGCTCAGTGGGGTGTCACAATTGATATTCCAGACTCTCCACAGCATATTTGTACAGCAGTCATTGAACAACAGCGCCCCACCCAAAAACTGAAGTGGAAAACAGACAAACCAGTTCAGGTGAAACAGTGGCCGCTCAGTAAACAAAAAATAAAGGTGCTTCAGGAACTAGTGGAAGAGCAACTAAAAAAGGGCCACATTGTGGAGACCATGTCCCCATGGAACTCTCCAGTGTTTGTCATCCAAAAAGCTGACAAAAAGAGATGGCGGCTCCTCTGCGACCTCCGACAAATTAATAATGTAATTGAAGATATGGGTTCTCCCCAACCTGGTATGCCATCCCCAACAATGCTTCCCCAAGATTGGAAATTAGCTGTTATTGATATTAAGGATTGTTTTTTCCAAATCCCCTTGCACCCTGATGATGCACCGCGTTTTGCATTCTCAGTACCTTCTATTAATATGGAATCCCCTATGAAAAGGTACCATTGGACCGTTCTTCCTCAGGGATTAAAGGTCTCTCCAGCTATCTGCCAGTGGTATGTGTCTTCCCTGCTTTCCCCAGTACGTGCAGCCGCAGAGAAGGCCATTATCTATCATTATATGGATGATATCCTTGTGTGTGCCCCCAATGATGATTTACTCACACATGCGCTTGACCTAACGATCGATGCATTGATTGTTGCAGGGTTCGAGCTCCAGGAAAAGAAAATTCAAAAGATGCCACCTTGGAAATATTTGGGCTTAGAAATTGGAAATAGGACCGTTGTTCCTCAAAAACTAGAAATCAATCCAAAGATCAAGACCCTTGCGGATGTCCACAAGTTGTGTGGGTCTTTGAATTGGGTAAGACCATGGCTCGGTCTGACTAATGAAGACCTTGCCCCTCTTTTCAATTTATTGAAAGGGGGAGAGGACCCAGGTGCTCCTAGGTCTATTACCCCAGAGGCGCGGAAAGCTCTAGAAAAGGTTCAGATTGCAATGTCCACAAGACAGGCCAACCGATGCCGGCCTGACCTGCCATTCAAATTTATCATTCTAGGTAAGTTGCCACACCTCCATGGAATTATTTTCCAGTGGGAGGAAAAACAAACACCTAAGGCAAAGAACACACCAAAAAAGGACCGGGACCAGAGGGACCCTCTCTTGATCATAGAATGGGTTTTCCTCAGTCACAAAAGGTCCAAGAGACTGACAAAGCCTCAGGAGCTGGTAGCAGAACTGATCCGGAAAGCAAGGACCCGGATCAGGGAGTTAGCAGGATGTGATTTCAAGTGCATTCACATTCCAGTTGAGTTAAAATCAGGTCAAAATACTATGAAAATACTGGAACAATTGTTTCAAGAAAATGAAGTGTTGCAGTTTGCTCTGGATTCCTACTCAGGACAAATTTCGGTAGCGCGGCCCGCTCACAAATTGTTCAAACAAGATGTTCAATTTACCTTAAAACTGAGAAGTGCTCTAAGTAGGAGACCTTTAAAAAGGGCTCTAACTGTCTTCACAGATGCATCTGGGAGGTCCCACAAGTCTGTTATGACTTGGAAGGATCCTCAAACCCAGCAGTGGGAGACGGACATTGCTGAGGTGGAAGGTTCACCTCAGGTTGCTGAATTAGCTGCGGTTGTTAGGGCCTTTGAAAGGTTCTCAGAACCGTTCAATCTGATTACAGATTCTGCATATGTGGCAGGAGTAGTATCCAGGGCAGATCAAGCAATACTGCAAGATGTGTCTAACATCACACTTTTCGAATTGCTCTCAAAACTGGTAAAGTTAGTCACTCACCGAGAGCAACCATTTTATGTGATGCATGTCAGGTCACACACTGACTTGCCAGGGTTTATCGCTGAAGGCAACAGAAGGGCAGATGCTCTTGCTGCACCTGCAGTGATGGCCACTCTCCCAAATGTTTTTGAACAGGCAAAAATCAGCCACCAGCTTTTCCACCAAAATGCACCTGGCCTGGTTCGTCAGTTTAACATCACTCGAGAACAGGCCAAAGCGATTGTGGCCACATGCCCAAATTGCCAACAACATGCACTCCCTACAGTGAGTATGGGAGCAAACCCAAGGGGACTGAACAGTTGTGAACTGTGGCAAACAGATGTAACACACATACAGTCTTTTGGACGGCAGAAATATGTTCATGTTAGTGTAGATACCTTTTCTGGAGCAGTCTATGCTTCTGCCCACACAGGAGAATCATCTTTTGATGCTATTAAGCACCTCTTGCAGGCTTTTTCTTTCATGGGCATCCCCAAGGAGCTGAAAACTGATAATGGGCCTGCTTACAAATCCAAGGAATTCGGGAGCTTCCTGCAGCAATGGGGAGTAGAGCACAAAACTGGCATCCCCTACTCCCCTACAGGTCAAGCCATTGTAGAAAGAACTCACTGTGATATTAAAAGGGTCCTGGACCAGCAACAACAGGTTCTGAAGGTGGAACCTCCCCACATCCGGTTATCCAGGGCGCTATTCACAATAAATTTTCTGAATTGTTCTTTTGACAGCCTGAACCCACCCATCCTACGCCACTTTGGGGGGAGCAATCATAGGTTAATTAAGGAAAAACCTCCAGTTTTAGTAAAGGACCCTGAGACTTGGAAAATGGTGGGACCTTACAAATTAGTTACTTGGGGACGTGGATATGCCTGTGTGTCCACCCCCTCTGGTTTAAGGTGGGTTCCTTCCAAATGGGTAAAGCCCTATGTTCCCAAGGTCTCAGAGAAATCTACAGAAGCACCCCAGGTTGCTCATGCTGCCTGGAGAAGAAAACGCCGCACGTGTTCTCTGGAGGAAATTCCATTTAAGCCTCCTATCTGGAATAGTTTATAATATATGTTTGTTTCAAGTTTTTGTACCAGTTTAGATCCCACTGTTCGTGTGTAGCCTCGAGATGCCACGAGACCGAGCCTGCTTCTCGTCCTACTCGTGATCATCCCACCTGTGACCTCCTGCATAGTCCCTCAGCCCAAACCACATATGGACTACCTTGACAACGGCTCTCAGACATCAACAGAGAAACTGACAACTGGCTGAATGGACTGTTCAAAGGCTGGGGACTCTCGGGCTGGTTGGGATCTATTCTGAAAACTGTGTTTTTAGTGCTGTTTATTTTAGTTATAGTTATTGTAGTTTATAGCATTGTTTTTAGACTAATCAAACGCATGGTGCTCAAGTTAATTTCAAGCTCATCTCCCCCTCCTGAAGTCTACCATTTGGAAGCCCTCAGTGCTCCAATGGATGACCTGGAAGCCTCAGTAGAAAACACTGACCCTCCTGTAGAGGAAGAACTGATTTACCAACCATGGTTTGGCAATCATTCTGCACCACAAGCATAGTCCTCTTCTTTTTAAACAAAACTAGGGGGAGATGTTGTGGTGTGCTGTGATGTCCCATTTTGGCCTTCCAGGTCACTTTCCCAGGTGTGCCTATACGTCTATCCCTTCCCCCTTGCCCCCATGCTGAGTGAGTCCTGTCAATCAGGCTAAACGTTCCAGCAAGGCGTCGTGTGGTTGGTCAAGTTTAAAGGATGCCCCTATGCCCAGAGGTCATTGGCCTGTCTGGGTGTCATCTTCCCCTGAGACCCTGCCCCTCTCACCTGGTTGGTGGCTCACCTGTACCTCCCCTCCCCCTGTCCCTGAGCTTAAAAAGGTGATCAGACCATGCGGTCCTTATTCTGTTGGAGCAGTTGCTCACGTTCAGACCTCTGTAACCATGGAATAAACCTCTGGACATTAAACCCTCCAGCAGAATCTCTCCTTTTTCTCTTCACCATCGCCTGAAGCTATTCCTCCTGAGGTAACGGGGTCCCTTACAAGCCTGGACTTGTTCAGTGCCCAGCTGCAACCACCAGCAAGCCAAGGTATCTCTGGGGTGTTACAGCGCAGTTGCTGCCTTTGGCCCAGCAGCGAGGGTCAGACTGGCCCAGGCACAATCTAACTGGTAATATTGGGAGCTTTTTTTTTCAATATTTGGCGTCCCTGAGGCGGGCAAAGCGACTCTGCAGCCTGAGACGGACCTGCAGTACCTTGGAGAAGCTTCTGGCAGCCGTGCATCCAGCTGAAAGGGGCTTTGGTTGCAACGCCCTCGGCTAGAGACTTTGGGAATATTCCCAGAAGAAGTTTCGTGGACTGTTCGGCACCTCTGGAAAGCCCAGCTCCTTTCTGGTGAGCAGATTTTCCAGAGGAAGGACAGGGTAGCCTCTCTCGCCCAAGAGAGGTCCTGTTCCGGTGAAGAGACCTGCCTGTACCCAGCCAGCTACAGCTTCCATTTCGGGTGAGTATCTCTGCTCTCGGTAGGGCAGGAGCTCAAAAACAGACTCTGCCGTGAGTTCTGTTCCTTTTTGCCTTTGCATTTTTGGCTGCGCAGCCCCACAGACGGGAATTAATTGATTTCTAGCTATTAGCTTTCTGCCGCGTGTTTTGCTGTCTTTTGGAATTCGCGCCGGAGTGGGAGCGCTCTGCCCTTCCCCCCGGCTTTGCAGCTCAGCTCTCTCCACGTGGTCGGGGGATCCCACTCTCTGTCTCTCTCTGTGCGGGGGAGGGGGGGCTCTCGGCTCTCTTGCCGCGGGGGACTCTCTCTCTCTCTCTCTCTCTCTGTGTGGGGAAGGGGGGGTCTCTGCACACGCGGCGCGGGGGGGCCCGGTTTCGGCTTGCCACGTGGCGTGGCTGCTCTCTCTGCTCCGCGGGGGGCTGCATTCCACGGTGGGGGAGGCTTTGTTTCTGCCTCAGCTCAGCAGGGCGTGCCCTGCTGCTGCTGCCCGGGAATTTTAAAAGCAGTATATACAGCTGCATTGTGAAGCTTTTGTCGGCTCGTTATCGCTTTCCTATCTGCGTTTTTTTTTAGAAATCAGTAGCTGATTTTGGCTTTGTTTTTGGTCAGGCGGGATTTAGTACTTTGCTTTTTACATCTAACATGGGTTTGAAACTCAGCATTGTACAAAAAGGAGTGTATTATAATATTGTTAGCATTTTAAATAGTGGTAATGTGAAGTTCTCAAAGGCAAAATTTAAACAGTTTATAAGATGGCTTTTCCTCCACTTCCCACAAATCTCCCCTGAAGAAATCCACAATATTCAATTCTGGGATAAAGTTGGGAATGAATTGATTACCTTAGGACAATCTAGCAATGCCCCCTCAGCTAAATTTGTTTTTTGGAGTTTACAAATTCGTACAGCATTGCTCAAACAAAAGGAAATGGAGAAAAAGCCAAATGTAAAGCCATGTACCTCTGCTCTCCCTGTTTCTCCCTCTCCTAGTTCTAAAACCCCTAAACCTCTTTCCCCAAAACTTGGTATTTTAAACAGATCAAACTCATTGGGAAGTCGACGCCCAAAGTCTGTTGAAATGCCTGAGTTGCCCTGTCCACAAGGCCCTGGCCAGGCTGCGTGGAACCTTTCCCAATCCCCTGTGTCCCATCCTCAGAAACCCACAGCACGTGTTAGCTTTGCAGAGAGTAGTGTTACCCAAAATGGCCCCCAGTCCCTAGGGGGTCCACAAGATGGTGGATGCCACGTGGCATCTTCCCAAACCTGGTCTTCTTCTTCCCAAAATCCTCTTAAGAATCCCGAAACTCCAGCCCAATCCCCCTCTCCTTCTGTTCCTCGTGATACCTTCCCCCCTCCCCCTCCCTTTCCTGCAGTACCCTCAGCTCCGCCCCTCTACTCCTCCCAGGGGGCGTCTGCTGACGTGATGTCACCAGGTGTCCCCGCCCCCTGCCTGCCCCTTGACCCCGCCCCTTGTTCCCACGGTGTCCCCGCCCCCTGCTTGCCCCCTGACCCCGCCCCCTGTACCCGTTGCATCTCCGCCCCCTCCCCGGGTTCCCACGGTGGGGACCCACCCGCTGCCTGTCCCCAAACCTGTATCTGTGATCCCAATGCTTCTGTTTCAAGGGATACAGAGCAGGGAATAGCAGATTCAATGCATAGTCCCATGTTGTCACTGGCTCCTGTTACCTTTCAGCCTGCAGCTCAGGGGGGAGCAGCTCCAACTGCTAATTGGAGTTCTTTTGGACGACAATTGATTAAAGAGATCTGTAAGTCTCATAAAGAATATGGTCCACACAGTCCATATTTCCGTGGCCTTTTAAATTCTGAATTGAGTAGGACTGTAGTGATTCCACATGATTTAAAACAGCTTTTTTCCTGTCTCATGACCTCCACGGAATTTAAATTATGGGAAATAGCATGGAAACAACTGCTGAATGATGCTCTCCCAGGCTTGCATTCTGATCCAAACACAGCCAAAGACAACAGTGGTAACCCTATCACCATTGAGCACCTCTGTGGTGAGCGCCAATGGTCTTCTCCCTCGATCCAAGCTACTGCAATTCCTGCAGAAACACTCGAGAAAGTAAAAGAAGCAGCTGAAAAAGCATTCTTTTCCCTACAACCTGAGGGGCCTTTTGAGCCCTATAGTAAAACTAAACAGCTACCATCAGAGCCTTTTTTGAAATTTGTAGAAAGGTTAACTAGAGCTATTGAAATACAAGTTAAAAAAGAGAATGCTAGAGAAGCGATTTTAGAAGAAATGGCGTTTACAAATGCTAATGAACTGTGTCAAGCAGCAATCCTGAGCCTTCCTATTGAACCTTCTCCAACGTTAAAAGACATGCTCCTAGTCTGTAACAGGAAGGTGCCTCTGATGAGTGTGGCTGAAGACACCAGACCAAGGCTGCTGCCAAGACCACCTCAGCGTGTCGCCGTTGCCAGCCCTGCGCCTTTTCCCTCAGCACAGCAGTACCCTGGGCAGCAGCGGAGACCAGCACTGGCTAAGCCCACAAAACCATGCCTGCTTTGTAGCAACCTAGGGCACTGGAGTAACCAGTGCCCCCTGAAAAGGGAATTTGATGAATTTAGAAATGGCAGGGGAGGAGAACTACAAGCCCTCCCTGGGGGTCAACAACAACAAAAAAACTGAAAAGAAAGCGCCCGCCTGCCAGGCGCGCAGACACAAAAAGAGCAGGCCAAGGGAATAAGGGTAGCAAAACAAATCAAGCGCGCGATAATATTAATGTTTGTGTAAGTGAAGCAGGTGCTTCAAAGACTGTGTATGATTTAAGTGATCCTGTGTTAACCACATCTTCTGTCAATGAGCCTTACAGGTTGCAGCTGACTGAGTCACTCCATCTTGAGGACACTGATTGGCATTTTGTGTCTGTAAATCCTGAACAGAAAGGTACTTGGAACCGGATTCGTTGTAAGTACATCGTCATTGGGGACACCAAACACACACCACAAGAGATCGAAATTGCTCCAGGAATGACAACATCAGATCCTGAGCAATTCGTTCTCGGCCTGCATTGTTTCCACCCACCCCTCTTTCTTCCCAAGGGACAAATTGTTGCACGAGCTATCCCTGTGCCATCTTTACCTGAAAATATCAAAAAAAAAGGGCCCACAGTCGCCCGAGTACAAGTTATTGGGAAAGACAAACCCAAATTATGGTGTAATGTCAGTGGGGGTGGGGAGTCTAAACGCATTGAGATGCTTGTAGACACAGGTGCAGACTGCACAGTAATTCCAGTACAAGACTGGCCAGCACATTGGCCTTTGCAAAATGTTGCCGGTCACCTTCAAGGTGTAGGAGGTCTGCAATTGGCAAGACAATCCAAAAGCATTATTCAATTTGAGGGACCAAACGGACAATTGGCAAATATCCGTCCATTTGTGTTAGATTATTCGGAACCTTTGTTAGGGAGAGATTTAATGGCTCAGTGGGGTGTCACAATTGATATTCCAGACTCTCCACAGCATATTTGTACAGCAGTCATTGAACAACAGCGCCCCACCCAAAAACTGAAGTGGAAAACAGACAAACCAGTTCAGGTGAAACAGTGGCCGCTCAGTAAACAAAAAATAAAGGTGCTTCAGGAACTAGTGGAAGAGCAACTAAAAAAGGGCCACATTGTGGAGACCATGTCCCCATGGAACTCTCCAGTGTTTGTCATCCAAAAAGCTGACAAAAAGAGATGGCGGCTCCTCTGCGACCTCCGACAAATTAATAATGTAATTGAAGATATGGGTTCTCCCCAACCTGGTATGCCATCCCCAACAATGCTTCCCCAAGATTGGAAATTAGCTGTTATTGATATTAAGGATTGTTTTTTCCAAATCCCCTTGCACCCTGATGATGCACCGCGTTTTGCATTCTCAGTACCTTCTATTAATATGGAATCCCCTATGAAAAGGTACCATTGGACCGTTCTTCCTCAGGGATTAAAGGTCTCTCCAGCTATCTGCCAGTGGTATGTGTCTTCCCTGCTTTCCCCAGTACGTGCAGCCGCAGAGAAGGCCATTATCTATCATTATATGGATGATATCCTTGTGTGTGCCCCCAATGATGATTTACTCACACATGCGCTTGACCTAACGATCGATGCATTGATTGTTGCAGGGTTCGAGCTCCAGGAAAAGAAAATTCAAAAGATGCCACCTTGGAAATATTTGGGCTTAGAAATTGGAAATAGGACCGTTGTTCCTCAAAAACTAGAAATCAATCCAAAGATCAAGACCCTTGCGGATGTCCACAAGTTGTGTGGGTCTTTGAATTGGGTAAGACCATGGCTCGGTCTGACTAATGAAGACCTTGCCCCTCTTTTCAATTTATTGAAAGGGGGAGAGGACCCAGGTGCTCCTAGGTCTATTACCCCAGAGGCGCGGAAAGCTCTAGAAAAGGTTCAGATTGCAATGTCCACAAGACAGGCCAACCGATGCCGGCCTGACCTGCCATTCAAATTTATCATTCTAGGTAAGTTGCCACACCTCCATGGAATTATTTTCCAGTGGGAGGAAAAACAAACACCTAAGGCAAAGAACACACCAAAAAAGGACCGGGACCAGAGGGACCCTCTCTTGATCATAGAATGGGTTTTCCTCAGTCACAAAAGGTCCAAGAGACTGACAAAGCCTCAGGAGCTGGTAGCAGAACTGATCCGGAAAGCAAGGACCCGGATCAGGGAGTTAGCAGGATGTGATTTCAAGTGCATTCACATTCCAGTTGAGTTAAAATCAGGTCAAAATACTATGAAAATACTGGAACAATTGTTTCAAGAAAATGAAGTGTTGCAGTTTGCTCTGGATTCCTACTCAGGACAAATTTCGGTAGCGCGGCCCGCTCACAAATTGTTCAAACAAGATGTTCAATTTACCTTAAAACTGAGAAGTGCTCTAAGTAGGAGACCTTTAAAAAGGGCTCTAACTGTCTTCACAGATGCATCTGGGAGGTCCCACAAGTCTGTTATGACTTGGAAGGATCCTCAAACCCAGCAGTGGGAGACGGACATTGCTGAGGTGGAAGGTTCACCTCAGGTTGCTGAATTAGCTGCGGTTGTTAGGGCCTTTGAAAGGTTCTCAGAACCGTTCAATCTGATTACAGATTCTGCATATGTGGCAGGAGTAGTATCCAGGGCAGATCAAGCAATACTGCAAGATGTGTCTAACATCACACTTTTCGAATTGCTCTCAAAACTGGTAAAGTTAGTCACTCACCGAGAGCAACCATTTTATGTGATGCATGTCAGGTCACACACTGACTTGCCAGGGTTTATCGCTGAAGGCAACAGAAGGGCAGATGCTCTTGCTGCACCTGCAGTGATGGCCACTCTCCCAAATGTTTTTGAACAGGCAAAAATCAGCCACCAGCTTTTCCACCAAAATGCACCTGGCCTGGTTCGTCAGTTTAACATCACTCGAGAACAGGCCAAAGCGATTGTGGCCACATGCCCAAATTGCCAACAACATGCACTCCCTACAGTGAGTATGGGAGCAAACCCAAGGGGACTGAACAGTTGTGAACTGTGGCAAACAGATGTAACACACATACAGTCTTTTGGACGGCAGAAATATGTTCATGTTAGTGTAGATACCTTTTCTGGAGCAGTCTATGCTTCTGCCCACACAGGAGAATCATCTTTTGATGCTATTAAGCACCTCTTGCAGGCTTTTTCTTTCATGGGCATCCCCAAGGAGCTGAAAACTGATAATGGGCCTGCTTACAAATCCAAGGAATTCGGGAGCTTCCTGCAGCAATGGGGAGTAGAGCACAAAACTGGCATCCCCTACTCCCCTACAGGTCAAGCCATTGTAGAAAGAACTCACTGTGATATTAAAAGGGTCCTGGACCAGCAACAACAGGTTCTGAAGGTGGAACCTCCCCACATCCGGTTATCCAGGGCGCTATTCACAATAAATTTTCTGAATTGTTCTTTTGACAGCCTGAACCCACCCATCCTACGCCACTTTGGGGGGAGCAATCATAGGTTAATTAAGGAAAAACCTCCAGTTTTAGTAAAGGACCCTGAGACTTGGAAAATGGTGGGACCTTACAAATTAGTTACTTGGGGACGTGGATATGCCTGTGTGTCCACCCCCTCTGGTTTAAGGTGGGTTCCTTCCAAATGGGTAAAGCCCTATGTTCCCAAGGTCTCAGAGAAATCTACAGAAGCACCCCAGGTTGCTCATGCTGCCTGGAGAAGAAAACGCCGCACGTGTTCTCTGGAGGAAATTCCATTTAAGCCTCCTATCTGGAATAGTTTATAATATATGTTTGTTTCAAGTTTTTGTACCAGTTTAGATCCCACTGTTCGTGTGTAGCCTCGAGATGCCACGAGACCGAGCCTGCTTCTCGTCCTACTCGTGATCATCCCACCTGTGACCTCCTGCATAGTCCCTCAGCCCAAACCACATATGGACTACCTTGACAACGGCTCTCAGACATCAACAGAGAAACTGACAACTGGCTGAATGGACTGTTCAAAGGCTGGGGACTCTCGGGCTGGTTGGGATCTATTCTGAAAACTGTGTTTTTAGTGCTGTTTATTTTAGTTATAGTTATTGTAGTTTATAGCATTGTTTTTAGACTAATCAAACGCATGGTGCTCAAGTTAATTTCAAGCTCATCTCCCCCTCCTGAAGTCTACCATTTGGAAGCCCTCAGTGCTCCAATGGATGACCTGGAAGCCTCAGTAGAAAACACTGACCCTCCTGTAGAGGAAGAACTGATTTACCAACCATGGTTTGGCAATCATTCTGCACCACAAGCATAGTCCTCTTCTTTTTAAACAAAACTAGGGGGAGATGTTGTGGTGTGCTGTGATGTCCCATTTTGGCCTTCCAGGTCACTTTCCCAGGTGTGCCTATACGTCTATCCCTTCCCCCTTGCCCCCATGCTGAGTGAGTCCTGTCAATCAGGCTAAACGTTCCAGCAAGGCGTCGTGTGGTTGGTCAAGTTTAAAGGATGCCCCTATGCCCAGAGGTCATTGGCCTGTCTGGGTGTCATCTTCCCCTGAGACCCTGCCCCTCTCACCTGGTTGGTGGCTCACCTGTACCTCCCCTCCCCCTGTCCCTGAGCTTAAAAAGGTGATCAGACCATGCGGTCCTTATTCTGTTGGAGCAGTTGCTCACGTTCAGACCTCTGTAACCATGGAATAAACCTCTGGACATTAAACCCTCCAGCAGAATCTCTCCTTTTTCTCTTCACCATCGCCTGAAGCTATTCCTCCTGAGGTAACGGGGTCCCTTACAAGCCTGGACTTGTTCAGTGCCCAGCTGCAACCACCAGCAAGCCAAGGTATCTCTGGGGTGTTACAGCGCAGTTGCTGCCTTTGGCCCAGCAGCGAGGGTCAGACTGGCCCAGGCACAATCTAACTGGTAATATTGGGAGCTTTTTTTTTCAATATTTGGCGTCCCTGAGGCGGGCAAAGCGACTCTGCAGCCTGAGACGGACCTGCAGTACCTTGGAGAAGCTTCTGGCAGCCGTGCATCCAGCTGAAAGGGGCTTTGGTTGCAACGCCCTCGGCTAGAGACTTTGGGAATATTCCCAGAAGAAGTTTCGTGGACTGTTCGGCACCTCTGGAAAGCCCAGCTCCTTTCTGGTGAGCAGATTTTCCAGAGGAAGGACAGGGTAGCCTCTCTCGCCCAAGAGAGGTCCTGTTCCGGTGAAGAGACCTGCCTGTACCCAGCCAGCTACAGCTTCCATTTCGGGTGAGTATCTCTGCTCTCGGTAGGGCAGGAGCTCAAAAACAGACTCTGCCGTGAGTTCTGTTCCTTTTTGCCTTTGCATTTTTGGCTGCGCAGCCCCACAGACGGGAATTAATTGATTTCTAGCTATTAGCTTTCTGCCGCGTGTTTTGCTGTCTTTTGGAATTCGCGCCGGAGTGGGAGCGCTCTGCCCTTCCCCCCGGCTTTGCAGCTCAGCTCTCTCCACGTGGTCGGGGGATCCCACTCTCTGTCTCTCTCTGTGCGGGGGAGGGGGGGCTCTCGGCTCTCTTGCCGCGGGGGACTCTCTCTCTCTCTCTCTCTCTCTGTGTGGGGAAGGGGGGGTCTCTGCACACGCGGCGCGGGGGGGCCCGGTTTCGGCTTGCCACGTGGCGTGGCTGCTCTCTCTGCTCCGCGGGGGGCTGCATTCCACGGTGGGGGAGGCTTTGTTTCTGCCTCAGCTCAGCAGGGCGTGCCCTGCTGCTGCTGCCCGGGAATTTTAAAAGCAGTATATACAGCTGCATTGTGAAGCTTTTGTCGGCTCGTTATCGCTTTCCTATCTGCGTTTTTTTTTAGAAATCAGTAGCTGATTTTGGCTTTGTTTTTGGTCAGGCGGGATTTAGTACTTTGCTTTTTACATCTAACATGGGTTTGAAACTCAGCATTGTACAAAAAGGAGTGTATTATAATATTGTTAGCATTTTAAATAGTGGTAATGTGAAGTTCTCAAAGGCAAAATTTAAACAGTTTATAAGATGGCTTTTCCTCCACTTCCCACAAATCTCCCCTGAAGAAATCCACAATATTCAATTCTGGGATAAAGTTGGGAATGAATTGATTACCTTAGGACAATCTAGCAATGCCCCCTCAGCTAAATTTGTTTTTTGGAGTTTACAAATTCGTACAGCATTGCTCAAACAAAAGGAAATGGAGAAAAAGCCAAATGTAAAGCCATGTACCTCTGCTCTCCCTGTTTCTCCCTCTCCTAGTTCTAAAACCCCTAAACCTCTTTCCCCAAAACTTGGTATTTTAAACAGATCAAACTCATTGGGAAGTCGACGCCCAAAGTCTGTTGAAATGCCTGAGTTGCCCTGTCCACAAGGCCCTGGCCAGGCTGCGTGGAACCTTTCCCAATCCCCTGTGTCCCATCCTCAGAAACCCACAGCACGTGTTAGCTTTGCAGAGAGTAGTGTTACCCAAAATGGCCCCCAGTCCCTAGGGGGTCCACAAGATGGTGGATGCCACGTGGCATCTTCCCAAACCTGGTCTTCTTCTTCCCAAAATCCTCTTAAGAATCCCGAAACTCCAGCCCAATCCCCCTCTCCTTCTGTTCCTCGTGATACCTTCCCCCCTCCCCCTCCCTTTCCTGCAGTACCCTCAGCTCCGCCCCTCTACTCCTCCCAGGGGGCGTCTGCTGACGTGATGTCACCAGGTGTCCCCGCCCCCTGCCTGCCCCTTGACCCCGCCCCTTGTTCCCACGGTGTCCCCGCCCCCTGCTTGCCCCCTGACCCCGCCCCCTGTACCCGTTGCATCTCCGCCCCCTCCCCGGGTTCCCACGGTGGGGACCCACCCGCTGCCTGTCCCCAAACCTGTATCTGTGATCCCAATGCTTCTGTTTCAAGGGATACAGAGCAGGGAATAGCAGATTCAATGCATAGTCCCATGTTGTCACTGGCTCCTGTTACCTTTCAGCCTGCAGCTCAGGGGGGAGCAGCTCCAACTGCTAATTGGAGTTCTTTTGGACGACAATTGATTAAAGAGATCTGTAAGTCTCATAAAGAATATGGTCCACACAGTCCATATTTCCGTGGCCTTTTAAATTCTGAATTGAGTAGGACTGTAGTGATTCCACATGATTTAAAACAGCTTTTTTCCTGTCTCATGACCTCCACGGAATTTAAATTATGGGAAATAGCATGGAAACAACTGCTGAATGATGCTCTCCCAGGCTTGCATTCTGATCCAAACACAGCCAAAGACAACAGTGGTAACCCTATCACCATTGAGCACCTCTGTGGTGAGCGCCAATGGTCTTCTCCCTCGATCCAAGCTACTGCAATTCCTGCAGAAACACTCGAGAAAGTAAAAGAAGCAGCTGAAAAAGCATTCTTTTCCCTACAACCTGAGGGGCCTTTTGAGCCCTATAGTAAAATTAAACAGCTACCATCAGAGCCTTTTTTGAAATTTGTAGAAAGGTTAACTAGAGCTATTGAAATACAAGTTAAAAAAGAGAATGCTAGAGAAGCGATTTTAGAAGAAATGGCGTTTACAAATGCTAATGAACTGTGTCAAGCAGCAATCCTGAGCCTTCCTATTGAACCTTCTCCAACGTTAAAAGACATGCTCCTAGTCTGTAACAGGAAGGTGCCTCTGATGAGTGTGGCTGAAGACACCAGACCAAGGCTGCTGCCAAGACCACCTCAGCGTGTCGCCGTTGCCAGCCCTGCGCCTTTTCCCTCAGCACAGCAGTACCCTGGGCAGCAGCGGAGACCAGCACTGGCTAAGCCCACAAAACCATGCCTGCTTTGTAGCAACCTAGGGCACTGGAGTAACCAGTGCCCCCTGAAAAGGGAATTTGATGAATTTAGAAATGGCAGGGGAGGAGAACTACAAGCCCTCCCTGGGGGTCAACAACAACAAAAAAACTGAAAAGAAAGCGCCCGCCTGCCAGGCGCGCAGACACAAAAAGAGCAGGCCAAGGGAATAAGGGTAGCAAAACAAATCAAGCGCGCGATAATATTAATGTTTGTGTAAGTGAAGCAGGTGCTTCAAAGACTGTGTATGATTTAAGTGATCCTGTGTTAACCACATCTTCTGTCAATGAGCCTTACAGGTTGCAGCTGACTGAGTCACTCCATCTTGAGGACACTGATTGGCATTTTGTGTCTGTAAATCCTGAACAGAAAGGTACTTGGAACCGGATTCGTTGTAAGTACATCGTCATTGGGGACACCAAACACACACCACAAGAGATCGAAATTGCTCCAGGAATGACAACATCAGATCCTGAGCAATTCGTTCTCGGCCTGCATTGTTTCCACCCACCCCTCTTTCTTCCCAAGGGACAAATTGTTGCACGAGCTATCCCTGTGCCATCTTTACCTGAAAATATCAAAAAAAAAGGGCCCACAGTCGCCCGAGTACAAGTTATTGGGAAAGACAAACCCAAATTATGGTGTAATGTCAGTGGGGGTGGGGAGTCTAAACGCATTGAGATGCTTGTAGACACAGGTGCAGACTGCACAGTAATTCCAGTACAAGACTGGCCAGCACATTGGCCTTTGCAAAATGTTGCCGGTCACCTTCAAGGTGTAGGAGGTCTGCAATTGGCAAGACAATCCAAAAGCATTATTCAATTTGAGGGACCAAACGGACAATTGGCAAATATCCGTCCATTTGTGTTAGATTATTCGGAACCTTTGTTAGGGAGAGATTTAATGGCTCAGTGGGGTGTCACAATTGATATTCCAGACTCTCCACAGCATATTTGTACAGCAGTCATTGAACAACAGCGCCCCACCCAAAAACTGAAGTGGAAAACAGACAAACCAGTTCAGGTGAAACAGTGGCCGCTCAGTAAACAAAAAATAAAGGTGCTTCAGGAACTAGTGGAAGAGCAACTAAAAAAGGGCCACATTGTGGAGACCATGTCCCCATGGAACTCTCCAGTGTTTGTCATCCAAAAAGCTGACAAAAAGAGATGGCGGCTCCTCTGCGACCTCCGACAAATTAATAATGTAATTGAAGATATGGGTTCTCCCCAACCTGGTATGCCATCCCCAACAATGCTTCCCCAAGATTGGAAATTAGCTGTTATTGATATTAAGGATTGTTTTTTCCAAATCCCCTTGCACCCTGATGATGCACCGCGTTTTGCATTCTCAGTACCTTCTATTAATATGGAATCCCCTATGAAAAGGTACCATTGGACCGTTCTTCCTCAGGGATTAAAGGTCTCTCCAGCTATCTGCCAGTGGTATGTGTCTTCCCTGCTTTCCCCAGTACGTGCAGCCGCAGAGAAGGCCATTATCTATCATTATATGGATGATATCCTTGTGTGTGCCCCCAATGATGATTTACTCACACATGCGCTTGACCTAACGATCGATGCATTGATTGTTGCAGGGTTCGAGCTCCAGGAAAAGAAAATTCAAAAGATGCCACCTTGGAAATATTTGGGCTTAGAAATTGGAAATAGGACCGTTGTTCCTCAAAAACTAGAAATCAATCCAAAGATCAAGACCCTTGCGGATGTCCACAAGTTGTGTGGGTCTTTGAATTGGGTAAGACCATGGCTCGGTCTGACTAATGAAGACCTTGCCCCTCTTTTCAATTTATTGAAAGGGGGAGAGGACCCAGGTGCTCCTAGGTCTATTACCCCAGAGGCGCGGAAAGCTCTAGAAAAGGTTCAGATTGCAATGTCCACAAGACAGGCCAACCGATGCCGGCCTGACCTGCCATTCAAATTTATCATTCTAGGTAAGTTGCCACACCTCCATGGAATTATTTTCCAGTGGGAGGAAAAACAAACACCTAAGGCAAAGAACACACCAAAAAAGGACCGGGACCAGAGGGACCCTCTCTTGATCATAGAATGGGTTTTCCTCAGTCACAAAAGGTCCAAGAGACTGACAAAGCCTCAGGAGCTGGTAGCAGAACTGATCCGGAAAGCAAGGACCCGGATCAGGGAGTTAGCAGGATGTGATTTCAAGTGCATTCACATTCCAGTTGAGTTAAAATCAGGTCAAAATACTATGAAAATACTGGAACAATTGTTTCAAGAAAATGAAGTGTTGCAGTTTGCTCTGGATTCCTACTCAGGACAAATTTCGGTAGCGCGGCCCGCTCACAAATTGTTCAAACAAGATGTTCAATTTACCTTAAAACTGAGAAGTGCTCTAAGTAGGAGACCTTTAAAAAGGGCTCTAACTGTCTTCACAGATGCATCTGGGAGGTCCCACAAGTCTGTTATGACTTGGAAGGATCCTCAAACCCAGCAGTGGGAGACGGACATTGCTGAGGTGGAAGGTTCACCTCAGGTTGCTGAATTAGCTGCGGTTGTTAGGGCCTTTGAAAGGTTCTCAGAACCGTTCAATCTGATTAGAGATTCTGCATATGTGGCAGGAGTAGTATCCAGGGCAGATCAAGCAATACTGCAAGATGTGTCTAACATCACACTTTTCGAATTGCTCTCAAAACTGGTAAAGTTAGTCACTCACCGAGAGCAACCATTTTATGTGATGCATGTCAGGTCACACACTGACTTGCCAGGGTTTATCGCTGAAGGCAACAGAAGGGCAGATGCTCTTGCTGCACCTGCAGTGATGGCCACTCTCCCAAATGTTTTTGAACAGGCAAAAATCAGCCACCAGCTTTTCCACCAAAATGCACCTGGCCTGGTTCGTCAGTTTAACATCACTCGAGAACAGGCCAAAGCGATTGTGGCCACATGCCCAAATTGCCAACAACATGCACTCCCTACAGTGAGTATGGGAGCAAACCCAAGGGGACTGAACAGTTGTGAACTGTGGCAAACAGATGTAACACACATACAGTCTTTTGGACGGCAGAAATATGTTCATGTTAGTGTAGATACCTTTTCTGGAGCAGTCTATGCTTCTGCCCACACAGGAGAATCATCTTTTGATGCTATTAAGCACCTCTTGCAGGCTTTTTCTTTCATGGGCATCCCCAAGGAGCTGAAAACTGATAATGGGCCTGCTTACAAATCCAAGGAATTCGGGAGCTTCCTGCAGCAATGGGGAGTAGAGCACAAAACTGGCATCCCCTACTCCCCTACAGGTCAAGCCATTGTAGAAAGAACTCACTGTGATATTAAAAGGGTCCTGGACCAGCAACAACAGGTTCTGAAGGTGGAACCTCCCCACATCCGGTTATCCAGGGCGCTATTCACAATAAATTTTCTGAATTGTTCTTTTGACAGCCTGAACCCACCCATCCTACGCCACTTTGGGGGGAGCAATCATAGGTTAATTAAGGAAAAACCTCCAGTTTTAGTAAAGGACCCTGAGACTTGGAAAATGGTGGGACCTTACAAATTAGTTACTTGGGGACGTGGATATGCCTGTGTGTCCACCCCCTCTGGTTTAAGGTGGGTTCCTTCCAAATGGGTAAAGCCCTATGTTCCCAAGGTCTCAGAGAAATCTACAGAAGCACCCCAGGTTGCTCATGCTGCCTGGAGAAGAAAACGCCGCACGTGTTCTCTGGAGGAAATTCCATTTAAGCCTCCTATCTGGAATAGTTTATAATATATGTTTGTTTCAAGTTTTTGTACCAGTTTAGATCCCACTGTTCGTGTGTAGCCTCGAGATGCCACGAGACCGAGCCTGCTTCTCGTCCTACTCGTGATCATCCCACCTGTGACCTCCTGCATAGTCCCTCAGCCCAAACCACATATGGACTACCTTGACAACGGCTCTCAGACATCAACAGAGAAACTGACAACTGGCTGAATGGACTGTTCAAAGGCTGGGGACTCTCGGGCTGGTTGGGATCTATTCTGAAAACTGTGTTTTTAGTGCTGTTTATTTTAGTTATAGTTATTGTAGTTTATAGCATTGTTTTTAGACTAATCAAACGCATGGTGCTCAAGTTAATTTCAAGCTCATCTCCCCCTCCTGAAGTCTACCATTTGGAAGCCCTCAGTGCTCCAATGGATGACCTGGAAGCCTCAGTAGAAAACACTGACCCTCCTGTAGAGGAAGAACTGATTTACCAACCATGGTTTGGCAATCATTCTGCACCACAAGCATAGTCCTCTTCTTTTTAAACAAAACTAGGGGGAGATGTTGTGGTGTGCTGTGATGTCCCATTTTGGCCTTCCAGGTCACTTTCCCAGGTGTGCCTATACGTCTATCCCTTCCCCCTTGCCCCCATGCTGAGTGAGTCCTGTCAATCAGGCTAAACGTTCCAGCAAGGCGTCGTGTGGTTGGTCAAGTTTAAAGGATGCCCCTATGCCCAGAGGTCATTGGCCTGTCTGGGTGTCATCTTCCCCTGAGACCCTGCCCCTCTCACCTGGTTGGTGGCTCACCTGTACCTCCCCTCCCCCTGTCCCTGAGCTTAAAAAGGTGATCAGACCATGCGGTCCTTATTCTGTTGGAGCAGTTGCTCACGTTCAGACCTCTGTAACCATGGAATAAACCTCTGGACATTAAACCCTCCAGCAGAATCTCTCCTTTTTCTCTTCACCATCGCCTGAAGCTATTCCTCCTGAGGTAACGGGGTCCCTTACAAGCCTGGACTTGTTCAGTGCCCAGCTGCAACCACCAGCAAGCCAAGGTATCTCTGGGGTGTTACAGCGCAGTTGCTGCCTTTGGCCCAGCAGCGAGGGTCAGACTGGCCCAGGCACAATCTAACTGGTAATATTGGGAGCTTTTTTTTCCAATATTTGGCGTCCCTGAGGCGGGCAAAGCGACTCTGCAGCCTGAGACGGACCTGCAGTACCTTGGAGAAGCTTCTGGCAGCCGTGCATCCAGCTGAAAGGGGCTTTGGTTGCAACGCCCTCGGCTAGAGACTTTGGGAATATTCCCAGAAGAAGTTTCGTGGACTGTTCGGCACCTCTGGAAAGCCCAGCTCCTTTCTGGTGAGCAGATTTTCCAGAGGAAGGACAGGGTAGCCTCTCTCGCCCAAGAGAGGTCCTGTTCCGGTGAAGAGACCTGCCTGTACCCAGCCAGCTACAGCTTCCATTTCGGGTGAGTATCTCTGCTCTCGGTAGGGCAGGAGCTCAAAAACAGACTCTGCCGTGAGTTCTGTTCCTTTTTGCCTTTGCATTTTTGGCTGCGCAGCCCCACAGACGGGAATTAATTGATTTCTAGCTATTAGCTTTCTGCCGCGTGTTTTGCTGTCTTTTGGAATTCGCGCCGGAGTGGGAGCGCTCTGCCCTTCCCCCCGGCTTTGCAGCTCAGCTCTCTCCACGTGGTCGGGGGATCCCACTCTCTGTCTCTCTCTGTGCGGGGGAGGGGGGGCTCTCGGCTCTCTTGCCGCGGGGGACTCTCTCTCTCTCTCTCTCTCTCTGTGTGGGGAAGGGGGGGTCTCTGCACACGCGGCGCGGGGGGGCCCGGTTTCGGCTTGCCACGTGGCGTGGCTGCTCTCTCTGCTCCGCGGGGGGCTGCATTCCACGGTGGGGGAGGCTTTGTTTCTGCCTCAGCTCAGCAGGGCGTGCCCTGCTGCTGCTGCCCGGGAATTTTAAAAGCAGTATATACAGCTGCATTGTGAAGCTTTTGTCGGCTCGTTATCGCTTTCCTATCTGCGTTTTTTTTTAGAAATCAGTAGCTGATTTTGGCTTTGTTTTTGGTCAGGCGGGATTTAGTACTTTGCTTTTTACATCTAACATGGGTTTGAAACTCAGCATTGTACAAAAAGGAGTGTATTATAATATTGTTAGCATTTTAAATAGTGGTAATGTGAAGTTCTCAAAGGCAAAATTTAAACAGTTTATAAGATGGCTTTTCCTCCACTTCCCACAAATCTCCCCTGAAGAAATCCACAATATTCAATTCTGGGATAAAGTTGGGAATGAATTGATTACCTTAGGACAATCTAGCAATGCCCCCTCAGCTAAATTTGTTTTTTGGAGTTTACAAATTCGTACAGCATTGCTCAAACAAAAGGAAATGGAGAAAAAGCCAAATGTAAAGCCATGTACCTCTGCTCTCCCTGTTTCTCCCTCTCCTAGTTCTAAAACCCCTAAACCTCTTTCCCCAAAACTTGGTATTTTAAACAGATCAAACTCATTGGGAAGTCGACGCCCAAAGTCTGTTGAAATGCCTGAGTTGCCCTGTCCACAAGGCCCTGGCCAGGCTGCGTGGAACCTTTCCCAATCCCCTGTGTCCCATCCTCAGAAACCCACAGCACGTGTTAGCTTTGCAGAGAGTAGTGTTACCCAAAATGGCCCCCAGTCCCTAGGGGGTCCACAAGATGGTGGATGCCACGTGGCATCTTCCCAAACCTGGTCTTCTTCTTCCCAAAATCCTCTTAAGAATCCCGAAACTCCAGCCCAATCCCCCTCTCCTTCTGTTCCTCGTGATACCTTCCCCCCTCCCCCTCCCTTTCCTGCAGTACCCTCAGCTCCGCCCCTCTACTCCTCCCAGGGGGCGTCTGCTGACGTGATGTCACCAGGTGTCCCCGCCCCCTGCCTGCCCCTTGACCCCGCCCCTTGTTCCCACGGTGTCCCCGCCCCCTGCTTGCCCCCTGACCCCGCCCCCTGTACCCGTTGCATCTCCGCCCCCTCCCCGGGTTCCCACGGTGGGGACCCACCCGCTGCCTGTCCCCAAACCTGTATCTGTGATCCCAATGCTTCTGTTTCAAGGGATACAGAGCAGGGAATAGCAGATTCAATGCATAGTCCCATGTTGTCACTGGCTCCTGTTACCTTTCAGCCTGCAGCTCAGGGGGGAGCAGCTCCAACTGCTAATTGGAGTTCTTTTGGACGACAATTGATTAAAGAGATCTGTAAGTCTCATAAAGAATATGGTCCACACAGTCCATATTTCCGTGGCCTTTTAAATTCTGAATTGAGTAGGACTGTAGTGATTCCACATGATTTAAAACAGCTTTTTTCCTGTCTCATGACCTCCACGGAATTTAAATTATGGGAAATAGCATGGAAACAACTGCTGAATGATGCTCTCCCAGGCTTGCATTCTGATCCAAACACAGCCAAAGACAACAGTGGTAACCCTATCACCATTGAGCACCTCTGTGGTGAGCGCCAATGGTCTTCTCCCTCGATCCAAGCTACTGCAATTCCTGCAGAAACACTCGAGAAAGTAAAAGAAGCAGCTGAAAAAGCATTCTTTTCCCTACAACCTGAGGGGCCTTTTGAGCCCTATAGTAAAATTAAACAGCTACCATCAGAGCCTTTTTTGAAATTTGTAGAAAGGTTAACTAGAGCTATTGAAATACAAGTTAAAAAAGAGAATGCTAGAGAAGCGATTTTAGAAGAAATGGCGTTTACAAATGCTAATGAACTGTGTCAAGCAGCAATCCTGAGCCTTCCTATTGAACCTTCTCCAACGTTAAAAGACATGCTCCTAGTCTGTAACAGGAAGGTGCCTCTGATGAGTGTGGCTGAAGACACCAGACCAAGGCTGCTGCCAAGACCACCTCAGCGTGTCGCCGTTGCCAGCCCTGCGCCTTTTCCCTCAGCACAGCAGTACCCTGGGCAGCAGCGGAGACCAGCACTGGCTAAGCCCACAAAACCATGCCTGCTTTGTAGCAACCTAGGGCACTGGAGTAACCAGTGCCCCCTGAAAAGGGAATTTGATGAATTTAGAAATGGCAGGGGAGGAGAACTACAAGCCCTCCCTGGGGGTCAACAACAACAAAAAAACTGAAAAGAAAGCGCCCGCCTGCCAGGCGCGCAGACACAAAAAGAGCAGGCCAAGGGAATAAGGGTAGCAAAACAAATCAAGCGCGCGATAATATTAATGTTTGTGTAAGTGAAGCAGGTGCTTCAAAGACTGTGTATGATTTAAGTGATCCTGTGTTAACCACATCTTCTGTCAATGAGCCTTACAGGTTGCAGCTGACTGAGTCACTCCATCTTGAGGACACTGATTGGCATTTTGTGTCTGTAAATCCTGAACAGAAAGGTACTTGGAACCGGATTCGTTGTAAGTACATCGTCATTGGGGACACCAAACACACACCACAAGAGATCGAAATTGCTCCAGGAATGACAACATCAGATCCTGAGCAATTCGTTCTCGGCCTGCATTGTTTCCACCCACCCCTCTTTCTTCCCAAGGGACAAATTGTTGCACGAGCTATCCCTGTGCCATCTTTACCTGAAAATATCAAAAAAAAAGGGCCCACAGTCGCCCGAGTACAAGTTATTGGGAAAGACAAACCCAAATTATGGTGTAATGTCAGTGGGGGTGGGGAGTCTAAACGCATTGAGATGCTTGTAGACACAGGTGCAGACTGCACAGTAATTCCAGTACAAGACTGGCCAGCACATTGGCCTTTGCAAAATGTTGCCGGTCACCTTCAAGGTGTAGGAGGTCTGCAATTGGCAAGACAATCCAAAAGCATTATTCAATTTGAGGGACCAAACGGACAATTGGCAAATATCCGTCCATTTGTGTTAGATTATTCGGAACCTTTGTTAGGGAGAGATTTAATGGCTCAGTGGGGTGTCACAATTGATATTCCAGACTCTCCACAGCATATTTGTACAGCAGTCATTGAACAACAGCGCCCCACCCAAAAACTGAAGTGGAAAACAGACAAACCAGTTCAGGTGAAACAGTGGCCGCTCAGTAAACAAAAAATAAAGGTGCTTCAGGAACTAGTGGAAGAGCAACTAAAAAAGGGCCACATTGTGGAGACCATGTCCCCATGGAACTCTCCAGTGTTTGTCATCCAAAAAGCTGACAAAAAGAGATGGCGGCTCCTCTGCGACCTCCGACAAATTAATAATGTAATTGAAGATATGGGTTCTCCCCAACCTGGTATGCCATCCCCAACAATGCTTCCCCAAGATTGGAAATTAGCTGTTATTGATATTAAGGATTGTTTTTTCCAAATCCCCTTGCACCCTGATGATGCACCGCGTTTTGCATTCTCAGTACCTTCTATTAATATGGAATCCCCTATGAAAAGGTACCATTGGACCGTTCTTCCTCAGGGATTAAAGGTCTCTCCAGCTATCTGCCAGTGGTATGTGTCTTCCCTGCTTTCCCCAGTACGTGCAGCCGCAGAGAAGGCCATTATCTATCATTATATGGATGATATCCTTGTGTGTGCCCCCAATGATGATTTACTCACACATGCGCTTGACCTAACGATCGATGCATTGATTGTTGCAGGGTTCGAGCTCCAGGAAAAGAAAATTCAAAAGATGCCACCTTGGAAATATTTGGGCTTAGAAATTGGAAATAGGACCGTTGTTCCTCAAAAACTAGAAATCAATCCAAAGATCAAGACCCTTGCGGATGTCCACAAGTTGTGTGGGTCTTTGAATTGGGTAAGACCATGGCTCGGTCTGACTAATGAAGACCTTGCCCCTCTTTTCAATTTATTGAAAGGGGGAGAGGACCCAGGTGCTCCTAGGTCTATTACCCCAGAGGCGCGGAAAGCTCTAGAAAAGGTTCAGATTGCAATGTCCACAAGACAGGCCAACCGATGCCGGCCTGACCTGCCATTCAAATTTATCATTCTAGGTAAGTTGCCACACCTCCATGGAATTATTTTCCAGTGGGAGGAAAAACAAACACCTAAGGCAAAGAACACACCAAAAAAGGACCGGGACCAGAGGGACCCTCTCTTGATCATAGAATGGGTTTTCCTCAGTCACAAAAGGTCCAAGAGACTGACAAAGCCTCAGGAGCTGGTAGCAGAACTGATCCGGAAAGCAAGGACCCGGATCAGGGAGTTAGCAGGATGTGATTTCAAGTGCATTCACATTCCAGTTGAGTTAAAATCAGGTCAAAATACTATGAAAATACTGGAACAATTGTTTCAAGAAAATGAAGTGTTGCAGTTTGCTCTGGATTCCTACTCAGGACAAATTTCGGTAGCGCGGCCCGCTCACAAATTGTTCAAACAAGATGTTCAATTTACCTTAAAACTGAGAAGTGCTCTAAGTAGGAGACCTTTAAAAAGGGCTCTAACTGTCTTCACAGATGCATCTGGGAGGTCCCACAAGTCTGTTATGACTTGGAAGGATCCTCAAACCCAGCAGTGGGAGACGGACATTGCTGAGGTGGAAGGTTCACCTCAGGTTGCTGAATTAGCTGCGGTTGTTAGGGCCTTTGAAAGGTTCTCAGAACCGTTCAATCTGATTACAGATTCTGCATATGTGGCAGGAGTAGTATCCAGGGCAGATCAAGCAATACTGCAAGATGTGTCTAACATCACACTTTTCGAATTGCTCTCAAAACTGGTAAAGTTAGTCACTCACCGAGAGCAACCATTTTATGTGATGCATGTCAGGTCACACACTGACTTGCCAGGGTTTATCGCTGAAGGCAACAGAAGGGCAGATGCTCTTGCTGCACCTGCAGTGATGGCCACTCTCCCAAATGTTTTTGAACAGGCAAAAATCAGCCACCAGCTTTTCCACCAAAATGCACCTGGCCTGGTTCGTCAGTTTAACATCACTCGAGAACAGGCCAAAGCGATTGTGGCCACATGCCCAAATTGCCAACAACATGCACTCCCTACAGTGAGTATGGGAGCAAACCCAAGGGGACTGAACAGTTGTGAACTGTGGCAAACAGATGTAACACACATACAGTCTTTTGGACGGCAGAAATATGTTCATGTTAGTGTAGATACCTTTTCTGGAGCAGTCTATGCTTCTGCCCACACAGGAGAATCATCTTTTGATGCTATTAAGCACCTCTTGCAGGCTTTTTCTTTCATGGGCATCCCCAAGGAGCTGAAAACTGATAATGGGCCTGCTTACAAATCCAAGGAATTCGGGAGCTTCCTGCAGCAATGGGGAGTAGAGCACAAAACTGGCATCCCCTACTCCCCTACAGGTCAAGCCATTGTAGAAAGAACTCACTGTGATATTAAAAGGGTCCTGGACCAGCAACAACAGGTTCTGAAGGTGGAACCTCCCCACATCCGGTTATCCAGGGCGCTATTCACAATAAATTTTCTGAATTGTTCTTTTGACAGCCTGAACCCACCCATCCTACGCCACTTTGGGGGGAGCAATCATAGGTTAATTAAGGAAAAACCTCCAGTTTTAGTAAAGGACCCTGAGACTTGGAAAATGGTGGGACCTTACAAATTAGTTACTTGGGGACGTGGATATGCCTGTGTGTCCACCCCCTCTGGTTTAAGGTGGGTTCCTTCCAAATGGGTAAAGCCCTATGTTCCCAAGGTCTCAGAGAAATCTACAGAAGCACCCCAGGTTGCTCATGCTGCCTGGAGAAGAAAACGCCGCACGTGTTCTCTGGAGGAAATTCCATTTAAGCCTCCTATCTGGAATAGTTTATAATATATGTTTGTTTCAAGTTTTTGTACCAGTTTAGATCCCACTGTTCGTGTGTAGCCTCGAGATGCCACGAGACCGAGCCTGCTTCTCGTCCTACTCGTGATCATCCCACCTGTGACCTCCTGCATAGTCCCTCAGCCCAAACCACATATGGACTACCTTGACAACGGCTCTCAGACATCAACAGAGAAACTGACAACTGGCTGAATGGACTGTTCAAAGGCTGGGGACTCTCGGGCTGGTTGGGATCTATTCTGAAAACTGTGTTTTTAGTGCTGTTTATTTTAGTTATAGTTATTGTAGTTTATAGCATTGTTTTTAGACTAATCAAACGCATGGTGCTCAAGTTAATTTCAAGCTCATCTCCCCCTCCTGAAGTCTACCATTTGGAAGCCCTCAGTGCTCCAATGGATGACCTGGAAGCCTCAGTAGAAAACACTGACCCTCCTGTAGAGGAAGAACTGATTTACCAACCATGGTTTGGCAATCATTCTGCACCACAAGCATAGTCCTCTTCTTTTTAAACAAAACTAGGGGGAGATGTTGTGGTGTGCTGTGATGTCCCATTTTGGCCTTCCAGGTCACTTTCCCAGGTGTGCCTATACGTCTATCCCTTCCCCCTTGCCCCCATGCTGAGTGAGTCCTGTCAATCAGGCTAAACGTTCCAGCAAGGCGTCGTGTGGTTGGTCAAGTTTAAAGGATGCCCCTATGCCCAGAGGTCATTGGCCTGTCTGGGTGTCATCTTCCCCTGAGACCCTGCCCCTCTCACCTGGTTGGTGGCTCACCTGTACCTCCCCTCCCCCTGTCCCTGAGCTTAAAAAGGTGATCAGACCATGCGGTCCTTATTCTGTTGGAGCAGTTGCTCACGTTCAGACCTCTGTAACCATGGAATAAACCTCTGGACATTAAACCCTCCAGCAGAATCTCTCCTTTTTCTCTTCACCATCGCCTGAAGCTATTCCTCCTGAGGTAACGGGGTCCCTTACAAGCCTGGACTTGTTCAGTGCCCAGCTGCAACCACCAGCAAGCCAAGGTATCTCTGGGGTGTTACAGCGCAGTTGCTGCCTTTGGCCCAGCAGCGAGGGTCAGACTGGCCCAGGCACAATCTAACTGGTAATATTGGGAGCTTTTTTTTCCAATATTTGGCGTCCCTGAGGCGGGCAAAGCGACTCTGCAGCCTGAGACGGACCTGCAGTACCTTGGAGAAGCTTCTGGCAGCCGTGCATCCAGCTGAAAGGGGCTTTGGTTGCAACGCCCTCGGCTAGAGACTTTGGGAATATTCCCAGAAGAAGTTTCGTGGACTGTTCGGCACCTCTGGAAAGCCCAGCTCCTTTCTGGTGAGCAGATTTTCCAGAGGAAGGACAGGGTAGCCTCTCTCGCCCAAGAGAGGTCCTGTTCCGGTGAAGAGACCTGCCTGTACCCAGCCAGCTACAGCTTCCATTTCGGGTGAGTATCTCTGCTCTCGGTAGGGCAGGAGCTCAAAAACAGACTCTGCCGTGAGTTCTGTTCCTTTTTGCCTTTGCATTTTTGGCTGCGCAGCCCCACAGACGGGAATTAATTGATTTCTAGCTATTAGCTTTCTGCCGCGTGTTTTGCTGTCTTTTGGAATTCGCGCCGGAGTGGGAGCGCTCTGCCCTTCCCCCCGGCTTTGCAGCTCAGCTCTCTCCACGTGGTCGGGGGATCCCACTCTCTGTCTCTCTCTGTGCGGGGGAGGGGGGGCTCTCGGCTCTCTTGCCGCGGGGGACTCTCTCTCTCTCTCTCTCTCTCTGTGTGGGGAAGGGGGGGTCTCTGCACACGCGGCGCGGGGGGGCCCGGTTTCGGCTTGCCACGTGGCGTGGCTGCTCTCTCTGCTCCGCGGGGGGCTGCATTCCACGGTGGGGGAGGCTTTGTTTCTGCCTCAGCTCAGCAGGGCGTGCCCTGCTGCTGCTGCCCGGGAATTTTAAAAGCAGTATATACAGCTGCATTGTGAAGCTTTTGTCGGCTCGTTATCGCTTTCCTATCTGCGTTTTTTTTTAGAAATCAGTAGCTGATTTTGGCTTTGTTTTTGGTCAGGCGGGATTTAGTACTTTGCTTTTTACATCTAACATGGGTTTGAAACTCAGCATTGTACAAAAAGGAGTGTATTATAATATTGTTAGCATTTTAAATAGTGGTAATGTGAAGTTCTCAAAGGCAAAATTTAAACAGTTTATAAGATGGCTTTTCCTCCACTTCCCACAAATCTCCCCTGAAGAAATCCACAATATTCAATTCTGGGATAAAGTTGGGAATGAATTGATTACCTTAGGACAATCTAGCAATGCCCCCTCAGCTAAATTTGTTTTTTGGAGTTTACAAATTCGTACAGCATTGCTCAAACAAAAGGAAATGGAGAAAAAGCCAAATGTAAAGCCATGTACCTCTGCTCTCCCTGTTTCTCCCTCTCCTAGTTCTAAAACCCCTAAACCTCTTTCCCCAAAACTTGGTATTTTAAACAGATCAAACTCATTGGGAAGTCGACGCCCAAAGTCTGTTGAAATGCCTGAGTTGCCCTGTCCACAAGGCCCTGGCCAGGCTGCGTGGAACCTTTCCCAATCCCCTGTGTCCCATCCTCAGAAACCCACAGCACGTGTTAGCTTTGCAGAGAGTAGTGTTACCCAAAATGGCCCCCAGTCCCTAGGGGGTCCACAAGATGGTGGATGCCACGTGGCATCTTCCCAAACCTGGTCTTCTTCTTCCCAAAATCCTCTTAAGAATCCCGAAACTCCAGCCCAATCCCCCTCTCCTTCTGTTCCTCGTGATACCTTCCCCCCTCCCCCTCCCTTTCCTGCAGTACCCTCAGCTCCGCCCCTCTACTCCTCCCAGGGGGCGTCTGCTGACGTGATGTCACCAGGTGTCCCCGCCCCCTGCCTGCCCCTTGACCCCGCCCCTTGTTCCCACGGTGTCCCCGCCCCCTGCTTGCCCCCTGACCCCGCCCCCTGTACCCGTTGCATCTCCGCCCCCTCCCCGGGTTCCCACGGTGGGGACCCACCCGCTGCCTGTCCCCAAACCTGTATCTGTGATCCCAATGCTTCTGTTTCAAGGGATACAGAGCAGGGAATAGCAGATTCAATGCATAGTCCCATGTTGTCACTGGCTCCTGTTACCTTTCAGCCTGCAGCTCAGGGGGGAGCAGCTCCAACTGCTAATTGGAGTTCTTTTGGACGACAATTGATTAAAGAGATCTGTAAGTCTCATAAAGAATATGGTCCACACAGTCCATATTTCCGTGGCCTTTTAAATTCTGAATTGAGTAGGACTGTAGTGATTCCACATGATTTAAAACAGCTTTTTTCCTGTCTCATGACCTCCACGGAATTTAAATTATGGGAAATAGCATGGAAACAACTGCTGAATGATGCTCTCCCAGGCTTGCATTCTGATCCAAACACAGCCAAAGACAACAGTGGTAACCCTATCACCATTGAGCACCTCTGTGGTGAGCGCCAATGGTCTTCTCCCTCGATCCAAGCTACTGCAATTCCTGCAGAAACACTCGAGAAAGTAAAAGAAGCAGCTGAAAAAGCATTCTTTTCCCTACAACCTGAGGGGCCTTTTGAGCCCTATAGTAAAATTAAACAGCTACCATCAGAGCCTTTTTTGAAATTTGTAGAAAGGTTAACTAGAGCTATTGAAATACAAGTTAAAAAAGAGAATGCTAGAGAAGCGATTTTAGAAGAAATGGCGTTTACAAATGCTAATGAACTGTGTCAAGCAGCAATCCTGAGCCTTCCTATTGAACCTTCTCCAACGTTAAAAGACATGCTCCTAGTCTGTAACAGGAAGGTGCCTCTGATGAGTGTGGCTGAAGACACCAGACCAAGGCTGCTGCCAAGACCACCTCAGCGTGTCGCCGTTGCCAGCCCTGCGCCTTTTCCCTCAGCACAGCAGTACCCTGGGCAGCAGCGGAGACCAGCACTGGCTAAGCCCACAAAACCATGCCTGCTTTGTAGCAACCTAGGGCACTGGAGTAACCAGTGCCCCCTGAAAAGGGAATTTGATGAATTTAGAAATGGCAGGGGAGGAGAACTACAAGCCCTCCCTGGGGGTCAACAACAACAAAAAAACTGAAAAGAAAGCGCCCGCCTGCCAGGCGCGCAGACACAAAAAGAGCAGGCCAAGGGAATAAGGGTAGCAAAACAAATCAAGCGCGCGATAATATTAATGTTTGTGTAAGTGAAGCAGGTGCTTCAAAGACTGTGTATGATTTAAGTGATCCTGTGTTAACCACATCTTCTGTCAATGAGCCTTACAGGTTGCAGCTGACTGAGTCACTCCATCTTGAGGACACTGATTGGCATTTTGTGTCTGTAAATCCTGAACAGAAAGGTACTTGGAACCGGATTCGTTGTAAGTACATCGTCATTGGGGACACCAAACACACACCACAAGAGATCGAAATTGCTCCAGGAATGACAACATCAGATCCTGAGCAATTCGTTCTCGGCCTGCATTGTTTCCACCCACCCCTCTTTCTTCCCAAGGGACAAATTGTTGCACGAGCTATCCCTGTGCCATCTTTACCTGAAAATATCAAAAAAAAAGGGCCCACAGTCGCCCGAGTACAAGTTATTGGGAAAGACAAACCCAAATTATGGTGTAATGTCAGTGGGGGTGGGGAGTCTAAACGCATTGAGATGCTTGTAGACACAGGTGCAGACTGCACAGTAATTCCAGTACAAGACTGGCCAGCACATTGGCCTTTGCAAAATGTTGCCGGTCACCTTCAAGGTGTAGGAGGTCTGCAATTGGCAAGACAATCCAAAAGCATTATTCAATTTGAGGGACCAAACGGACAATTGGCAAATATCCGTCCATTTGTGTTAGATTATTCGGAACCTTTGTTAGGGAGAGATTTAATGGCTCAGTGGGGTGTCACAATTGATATTCCAGACTCTCCACAGCATATTTGTACAGCAGTCATTGAACAACAGCGCCCCACCCAAAAACTGAAGTGGAAAACAGACAAACCAGTTCAGGTGAAACAGTGGCCGCTCAGTAAACAAAAAATAAAGGTGCTTCAGGAACTAGTGGAAGAGCAACTAAAAAAGGGCCACATTGTGGAGACCATGTCCCCATGGAACTCTCCAGTGTTTGTCATCCAAAAAGCTGACAAAAAGAGATGGCGGCTCCTCTGCGACCTCCGACAAATTAATAATGTAATTGAAGATATGGGTTCTCCCCAACCTGGTATGCCATCCCCAACAATGCTTCCCCAAGATTGGAAATTAGCTGTTATTGATATTAAGGATTGTTTTTTCCAAATCCCCTTGCACCCTGATGATGCACCGCGTTTTGCATTCTCAGTACCTTCTATTAATATGGAATCCCCTATGAAAAGGTACCATTGGACCGTTCTTCCTCAGGGATTAAAGGTCTCTCCAGCTATCTGCCAGTGGTATGTGTCTTCCCTGCTTTCCCCAGTACGTGCAGCCGCAGAGAAGGCCATTATCTATCATTATATGGATGATATCCTTGTGTGTGCCCCCAATGATGATTTACTCACACATGCGCTTGACCTAACGATCGATGCATTGATTGTTGCAGGGTTCGAGCTCCAGGAAAAGAAAATTCAAAAGATGCCACCTTGGAAATATTTGGGCTTAGAAATTGGAAATAGGACCGTTGTTCCTCAAAAACTAGAAATCAATCCAAAGATCAAGACCCTTGCGGATGTCCACAAGTTGTGTGGGTCTTTGAATTGGGTAAGACCATGGCTCGGTCTGACTAATGAAGACCTTGCCCCTCTTTTCAATTTATTGAAAGGGGGAGAGGACCCAGGTGCTCCTAGGTCTATTACCCCAGAGGCGCGGAAAGCTCTAGAAAAGGTTCAGATTGCAATGTCCACAAGACAGGCCAACCGATGCCGGCCTGACCTGCCATTCAAATTTATCATTCTAGGTAAGTTGCCACACCTCCATGGAATTATTTTCCAGTGGGAGGAAAAACAAACACCTAAGGCAAAGAACACACCAAAAAAGGACCGGGACCAGAGGGACCCTCTCTTGATCATAGAATGGGTTTTCCTCAGTCACAAAAGGTCCAAGAGACTGACAAAGCCTCAGGAGCTGGTAGCAGAACTGATCCGGAAAGCAAGGACCCGGATCAGGGAGTTAGCAGGATGTGATTTCAAGTGCATTCACATTCCAGTTGAGTTAAAATCAGGTCAAAATACTATGAAAATACTGGAACAATTGTTTCAAGAAAATGAAGTGTTGCAGTTTGCTCTGGATTCCTACTCAGGACAAATTTCGGTAGCGCGGCCCGCTCACAAATTGTTCAAACAAGATGTTCAATTTACCTTAAAACTGAGAAGTGCTCTAAGTAGGAGACCTTTAAAAAGGGCTCTAACTGTCTTCACAGATGCATCTGGGAGGTCCCACAAGTCTGTTATGACTTGGAAGGATCCTCAAACCCAGCAGTGGGAGACGGACATTGCTGAGGTGGAAGGTTCACCTCAGGTTGCTGAATTAGCTGCGGTTGTTAGGGCCTTTGAAAGGTTCTCAGAACCGTTCAATCTGATTACAGATTCTGCATATGTGGCAGGAGTAGTATCCAGGGCAGATCAAGCAATACTGCAAGATGTGTCTAACATCACACTTTTCGAATTGCTCTCAAAACTGGTAAAGTTAGTCACTCACCGAGAGCAACCATTTTATGTGATGCATGTCAGGTCACACACTGACTTGCCAGGGTTTATCGCTGAAGGCAACAGAAGGGCAGATGCTCTTGCTGCACCTGCAGTGATGGCCACTCTCCCAAATGTTTTTGAACAGGCAAAAATCAGCCACCAGCTTTTCCACCAAAATGCACCTGGCCTGGTTCGTCAGTTTAACATCACTCGAGAACAGGCCAAAGCGATTGTGGCCACATGCCCAAATTGCCAACAACATGCACTCCCTACAGTGAGTATGGGAGCAAACCCAAGGGGACTGAACAGTTGTGAACTGTGGCAAACAGATGTAACACACATACAGTCTTTTGGACGGCAGAAATATGTTCATGTTAGTGTAGATACCTTTTCTGGAGCAGTCTATGCTTCTGCCCACACAGGAGAATCATCTTTTGATGCTATTAAGCACCTCTTGCAGGCTTTTTCTTTCATGGGCATCCCCAAGGAGCTGAAAACTGATAATGGGCCTGCTTACAAATCCAAGGAATTCGGGAGCTTCCTGCAGCAATGGGGAGTAGAGCACAAAACTGGCATCCCCTACTCCCCTACAGGTCAAGCCATTGTAGAAAGAACTCACTGTGATATTAAAAGGGTCCTGGACCAGCAACAACAGGTTCTGAAGGTGGAACCTCCCCACATCCGGTTATCCAGGGCGCTATTCACAATAAATTTTCTGAATTGTTCTTTTGACAGCCTGAACCCACCCATCCTACGCCACTTTGGGGGGAGCAATCATAGGTTAATTAAGGAAAAACCTCCAGTTTTAGTAAAGGACCCTGAGACTTGGAAAATGGTGGGACCTTACAAATTAGTTACTTGGGGACGTGGATATGCCTGTGTGTCCACCCCCTCTGGTTTAAGGTGGGTTCCTTCCAAATGGGTAAAGCCCTATGTTCCCAAGGTCTCAGAGAAATCTACAGAAGCACCCCAGGTTGCTCATGCTGCCTGGAGAAGAAAACGCCGCACGTGTTCTCTGGAGGAAATTCCATTTAAGCCTCCTATCTGGAATAGTTTATAATATATGTTTGTTTCAAGTTTTTGTACCAGTTTAGATCCCACTGTTCGTGTGTAGCCTCGAGATGCCACGAGACCGAGCCTGCTTCTCGTCCTACTCGTGATCATCCCACCTGTGACCTCCTGCATAGTCCCTCAGCCCAAACCACATATGGACTACCTTGACAACGGCTCTCAGACATCAACAGAGAAACTGACAACTGGCTGAATGGACTGTTCAAAGGCTGGGGACTCTCGGGCTGGTTGGGATCTATTCTGAAAACTGTGTTTTTAGTGCTGTTTATTTTAGTTATAGTTATTGTAGTTTATAGCATTGTTTTTAGACTAATCAAACGCATGGTGCTCAAGTTAATTTCAAGCTCATCTCCCCCTCCTGAAGTCTACCATTTGGAAGCCCTCAGTGCTCCAATGGATGACCTGGAAGCCTCAGTAGAAAACACTGACCCTCCTGTAGAGGAAGAACTGATTTACCAACCATGGTTTGGCAATCATTCTGCACCACAAGCATAGTCCTCTTCTTTTTAAACAAAACTAGGGGGAGATGTTGTGGTGTGCTGTGATGTCCCATTTTGGCCTTCCAGGTCACTTTCCCAGGTGTGCCTATACGTCTATCCCTTCCCCCTTGCCCCCATGCTGAGTGAGTCCTGTCAATCAGGCTAAACGTTCCAGCAAGGCGTCGTGTGGTTGGTCAAGTTTAAAGGATGCCCCTATGCCCAGAGGTCATTGGCCTGTCTGGGTGTCATCTTCCCCTGAGACCCTGCCCCTCTCACCTGGTTGGTGGCTCACCTGTACCTCCCCTCCCCCTGTCCCTGAGCTTAAAAAGGTGATCAGACCATGCGGTCCTTATTCTGTTGGAGCAGTTGCTCACGTTCAGACCTCTGTAACCATGGAATAAACCTCTGGACATTAAACCCTCCAGCAGAATCTCTCCTTTTTCTCTTCACCATCGCCTGAAGCTATTCCTCCTGAGGTAACGGGGTCCCTTACAAGCCTGGACTTGTTCAGTGCCCAGCTGCAACCACCAGCAAGCCAAGGTATCTCTGGGGTGTTACAGCGCAGTTGCTGCCTTTGGCCCAGCAGCGAGGGTCAGACTGGCCCAGGCACAATCTAACTGGTAATATTGGGAGCTTTTTTTTCCAATATTTGGCGTCCCTGAGGCGGGCAAAGCGACTCTGCAGCCTGAGACGGACCTGCAGTACCTTGGAGAAGCTTCTGGCAGCCGTGCATCCAGCTGAAAGGGGCTTTGGTTGCAACGCCCTCGGCTAGAGACTTTGGGAATATTCCCAGAAGAAGTTTCGTGGACTGTTCGGCACCTCTGGAAAGCCCAGCTCCTTTCTGGTGAGCAGATTTTCCAGAGGAAGGACAGGGTAGCCTCTCTCGCCCAAGAGAGGTCCTGTTCCGGTGAAGAGACCTGCCTGTACCCAGCCAGCTACAGCTTCCATTTCGGGTGAGTATCTCTGCTCTCGGTAGGGCAGGAGCTCAAAAACAGACTCTGCCGTGAGTTCTGTTCCTTTTTGCCTTTGCATTTTTGGCTGCGCAGCCCCACAGACGGGAATTAATTGATTTCTAGCTATTAGCTTTCTGCCGCGTGTTTTGCTGTCTTTTGGAATTCGCGCCGGAGTGGGAGCGCTCTGCCCTTCCCCCCGGCTTTGCAGCTCAGCTCTCTCCACGTGGTCGGGGGATCCCACTCTCTGTCTCTCTCTGTGCGGGGGAGGGGGGGCTCTCGGCTCTCTTGCCGCGGGGGACTCTCTCTCTCTCTCTCTCTCTCTGTGTGGGGAAGGGGGGGTCTCTGCACACGCGGCGCGGGGGGGCCCGGTTTCGGCTTGCCACGTGGCGTGGCTGCTCTCTCTGCTCCGCGGGGGGCTGCATTCCACGGTGGGGGAGGCTTTGTTTCTGCCTCAGCTCAGCAGGGCGTGCCCTGCTGCTGCTGCCCGGGAATTTTAAAAGCAGTATATACAGCTGCATTGTGAAGCTTTTGTCGGCTCGTTATCGCTTTCCTATCTGCGTTTTTTTTTAGAAATCAGTAGCTGATTTTGGCTTTGTTTTTGGTCAGGCGGGATTTAGTACTTTGCTTTTTACATCTAACATGGGTTTGAAACTCAGCATTGTACAAAAAGGAGTGTATTATAATATTGTTAGCATTTTAAATAGTGGTAATGTGAAGTTCTCAAAGGCAAAATTTAAACAGTTTATAAGATGGCTTTTCCTCCACTTCCCACAAATCTCCCCTGAAGAAATCCACAATATTCAATTCTGGGATAAAGTTGGGAATGAATTGATTACCTTAGGACAATCTAGCAATGCCCCCTCAGCTAAATTTGTTTTTTGGAGTTTACAAATTCGTACAGCATTGCTCAAACAAAAGGAAATGGAGAAAAAGCCAAATGTAAAGCCATGTACCTCTGCTCTCCCTGTTTCTCCCTCTCCTAGTTCTAAAACCCCTAAACCTCTTTCCCCAAAACTTGGTATTTTAAACAGATCAAACTCATTGGGAAGTCGACGCCCAAAGTCTGTTGAAATGCCTGAGTTGCCCTGTCCACAAGGCCCTGGCCAGGCTGCGTGGAACCTTTCCCAATCCCCTGTGTCCCATCCTCAGAAACCCACAGCACGTGTTAGCTTTGCAGAGAGTAGTGTTACCCAAAATGGCCCCCAGTCCCTAGGGGGTCCACAAGATGGTGGATGCCACGTGGCATCTTCCCAAACCTGGTCTTCTTCTTCCCAAAATCCTCTTAAGAATCCCGAAACTCCAGCCCAATCCCCCTCTCCTTCTGTTCCTCGTGATACCTTCCCCCCTCCCCCTCCCTTTCCTGCAGTACCCTCAGCTCCGCCCCTCTACTCCTCCCAGGGGGCGTCTGCTGACGTGATGTCACCAGGTGTCCCCGCCCCCTGCCTGCCCCTTGACCCCGCCCCTTGTTCCCACGGTGTCCCCGCCCCCTGCTTGCCCCCTGACCCCGCCCCCTGTACCCGTTGCATCTCCGCCCCCTCCCCGGGTTCCCACGGTGGGGACCCACCCGCTGCCTGTCCCCAAACCTGTATCTGTGATCCCAATGCTTCTGTTTCAAGGGATACAGAGCAGGGAATAGCAGATTCAATGCATAGTCCCATGTTGTCACTGGCTCCTGTTACCTTTCAGCCTGCAGCTCAGGGGGGAGCAGCTCCAACTGCTAATTGGAGTTCTTTTGGACGACAATTGATTAAAGAGATCTGTAAGTCTCATAAAGAATATGGTCCACACAGTCCATATTTCCGTGGCCTTTTAAATTCTGAATTGAGTAGGACTGTAGTGATTCCACATGATTTAAAACAGCTTTTTTCCTGTCTCATGACCTCCACGGAATTTAAATTATGGGAAATAGCATGGAAACAACTGCTGAATGATGCTCTCCCAGGCTTGCATTCTGATCCAAACACAGCCAAAGACAACAGTGGTAACCCTATCACCATTGAGCACCTCTGTGGTGAGCGCCAATGGTCTTCTCCCTCGATCCAAGCTACTGCAATTCCTGCAGAAACACTCGAGAAAGTAAAAGAAGCAGCTGAAAAAGCATTCTTTTCCCTACAACCTGAGGGGCCTTTTGAGCCCTATAGTAAAATTAAACAGCTACCATCAGAGCCTTTTTTGAAATTTGTAGAAAGGTTAACTAGAGCTATTGAAATACAAGTTAAAAAAGAGAATGCTAGAGAAGCGATTTTAGAAGAAATGGCGTTTACAAATGCTAATGAACTGTGTCAAGCAGCAATCCTGAGCCTTCCTATTGAACCTTCTCCAACGTTAAAAGACATGCTCCTAGTCTGTAACAGGAAGGTGCCTCTGATGAGTGTGGCTGAAGACACCAGACCAAGGCTGCTGCCAAGACCACCTCAGCGTGTCGCCGTTGCCAGCCCTGCGCCTTTTCCCTCAGCACAGCAGTACCCTGGGCAGCAGCGGAGACCAGCACTGGCTAAGCCCACAAAACCATGCCTGCTTTGTAGCAACCTAGGGCACTGGAGTAACCAGTGCCCCCTGAAAAGGGAATTTGATGAATTTAGAAATGGCAGGGGAGGAGAACTACAAGCCCTCCCTGGGGGTCAACAACAACAAAAAAACTGAAAAGAAAGCGCCCGCCTGCCAGGCGCGCAGACACAAAAAGAGCAGGCCAAGGGAATAAGGGTAGCAAAACAAATCAAGCGCGCGATAATATTAATGTTTGTGTAAGTGAAGCAGGTGCTTCAAAGACTGTGTATGATTTAAGTGATCCTGTGTTAACCACATCTTCTGTCAATGAGCCTTACAGGTTGCAGCTGACTGAGTCACTCCATCTTGAGGACACTGATTGGCATTTTGTGTCTGTAAATCCTGAACAGAAAGGTACTTGGAACCGGATTCGTTGTAAGTACATCGTCATTGGGGACACCAAACACACACCACAAGAGATCGAAATTGCTCCAGGAATGACAACATCAGATCCTGAGCAATTCGTTCTCGGCCTGCATTGTTTCCACCCACCCCTCTTTCTTCCCAAGGGACAAATTGTTGCACGAGCTATCCCTGTGCCATCTTTACCTGAAAATATCAAAAAAAAAGGGCCCACAGTCGCCCGAGTACAAGTTATTGGGAAAGACAAACCCAAATTATGGTGTAATGTCAGTGGGGGTGGGGAGTCTAAACGCATTGAGATGCTTGTAGACACAGGTGCAGACTGCACAGTAATTCCAGTACAAGACTGGCCAGCACATTGGCCTTTGCAAAATGTTGCCGGTCACCTTCAAGGTGTAGGAGGTCTGCAATTGGCAAGACAATCCAAAAGCATTATTCAATTTGAGGGACCAAACGGACAATTGGCAAATATCCGTCCATTTGTGTTAGATTATTCGGAACCTTTGTTAGGGAGAGATTTAATGGCTCAGTGGGGTGTCACAATTGATATTCCAGACTCTCCACAGCATATTTGTACAGCAGTCATTGAACAACAGCGCCCCACCCAAAAACTGAAGTGGAAAACAGACAAACCAGTTCAGGTGAAACAGTGGCCGCTCAGTAAACAAAAAATAAAGGTGCTTCAGGAACTAGTGGAAGAGCAACTAAAAAAGGGCCACATTGTGGAGACCATGTCCCCATGGAACTCTCCAGTGTTTGTCATCCAAAAAGCTGACAAAAAGAGATGGCGGCTCCTCTGCGACCTCCGACAAATTAATAATGTAATTGAAGATATGGGTTCTCCCCAACCTGGTATGCCATCCCCAACAATGCTTCCCCAAGATTGGAAATTAGCTGTTATTGATATTAAGGATTGTTTTTTCCAAATCCCCTTGCACCCTGATGATGCACCGCGTTTTGCATTCTCAGTACCTTCTATTAATATGGAATCCCCTATGAAAAGGTACCATTGGACCGTTCTTCCTCAGGGATTAAAGGTCTCTCCAGCTATCTGCCAGTGGTATGTGTCTTCCCTGCTTTCCCCAGTACGTGCAGCCGCAGAGAAGGCCATTATCTATCATTATATGGATGATATCCTTGTGTGTGCCCCCAATGATGATTTACTCACACATGCGCTTGACCTAACGATCGATGCATTGATTGTTGCAGGGTTCGAGCTCCAGGAAAAGAAAATTCAAAAGATGCCACCTTGGAAATATTTGGGCTTAGAAATTGGAAATAGGACCGTTGTTCCTCAAAAACTAGAAATCAATCCAAAGATCAAGACCCTTGCGGATGTCCACAAGTTGTGTGGGTCTTTGAATTGGGTAAGACCATGGCTCGGTCTGACTAATGAAGACCTTGCCCCTCTTTTCAATTTATTGAAAGGGGGAGAGGACCCAGGTGCTCCTAGGTCTATTACCCCAGAGGCGCGGAAAGCTCTAGAAAAGGTTCAGATTGCAATGTCCACAAGACAGGCCAACCGATGCCGGCCTGACCTGCCATTCAAATTTATCATTCTAGGTAAGTTGCCACACCTCCATGGAATTATTTTCCAGTGGGAGGAAAAACAAACACCTAAGGCAAAGAACACACCAAAAAAGGACCGGGACCAGAGGGACCCTCTCTTGATCATAGAATGGGTTTTCCTCAGTCACAAAAGGTCCAAGAGACTGACAAAGCCTCAGGAGCTGGTAGCAGAACTGATCCGGAAAGCAAGGACCCGGATCAGGGAGTTAGCAGGATGTGATTTCAAGTGCATTCACATTCCAGTTGAGTTAAAATCAGGTCAAAATACTATGAAAATACTGGAACAATTGTTTCAAGAAAATGAAGTGTTGCAGTTTGCTCTGGATTCCTACTCAGGACAAATTTCGGTAGCGCGGCCCGCTCACAAATTGTTCAAACAAGATGTTCAATTTACCTTAAAACTGAGAAGTGCTCTAAGTAGGAGACCTTTAAAAAGGGCTCTAACTGTCTTCACAGATGCATCTGGGAGGTCCCACAAGTCTGTTATGACTTGGAAGGATCCTCAAACCCAGCAGTGGGAGACGGACATTGCTGAGGTGGAAGGTTCACCTCAGGTTGCTGAATTAGCTGCGGTTGTTAGGGCCTTTGAAAGGTTCTCAGAACCGTTCAATCTGATTAGAGATTCTGCATATGTGGCAGGAGTAGTATCCAGGGCAGATCAAGCAATACTGCAAGATGTGTCTAACATCACACTTTTCGAATTGCTCTCAAAACTGGTAAAGTTAGTCACTCACCGAGAGCAACCATTTTATGTGATGCATGTCAGGTCACACACTGACTTGCCAGGGTTTATCGCTGAAGGCAACAGAAGGGCAGATGCTCTTGCTGCACCTGCAGTGATGGCCACTCTCCCAAATGTTTTTGAACAGGCAAAAATCAGCCACCAGCTTTTCCACCAAAATGCACCTGGCCTGGTTCGTCAGTTTAACATCACTCGAGAACAGGCCAAAGCGATTGTGGCCACATGCCCAAATTGCCAACAACATGCACTCCCTACAGTGAGTATGGGAGCAAACCCAAGGGGACTGAACAGTTGTGAACTGTGGCAAACAGATGTAACACACATACAGTCTTTTGGACGGCAGAAATATGTTCATGTTAGTGTAGATACCTTTTCTGGAGCAGTCTATGCTTCTGCCCACACAGGAGAATCATCTTTTGATGCTATTAAGCACCTCTTGCAGGCTTTTTCTTTCATGGGCATCCCCAAGGAGCTGAAAACTGATAATGGGCCTGCTTACAAATCCAAGGAATTCGGGAGCTTCCTGCAGCAATGGGGAGTAGAGCACAAAACTGGCATCCCCTACTCCCCTACAGGTCAAGCCATTGTAGAAAGAACTCACTGTGATATTAAAAGGGTCCTGGACCAGCAACAACAGGTTCTGAAGGTGGAACCTCCCCACATCCGGTTATCCAGGGCGCTATTCACAATAAATTTTCTGAATTGTTCTTTTGACAGCCTGAACCCACCCATCCTACGCCACTTTGGGGGGAGCAATCATAGGTTAATTAAGGAAAAACCTCCAGTTTTAGTAAAGGACCCTGAGACTTGGAAAATGGTGGGACCTTACAAATTAGTTACTTGGGGACGTGGATATGCCTGTGTGTCCACCCCCTCTGGTTTAAGGTGGGTTCCTTCCAAATGGGTAAAGCCCTATGTTCCCAAGGTCTCAGAGAAATCTACAGAAGCACCCCAGGTTGCTCATGCTGCCTGGAGAAGAAAACGCCGCACGTGTTCTCTGGAGGAAATTCCATTTAAGCCTCCTATCTGGAATAGTTTATAATATATGTTTGTTTCAAGTTTTTGTACCAGTTTAGATCCCACTGTTCGTGTGTAGCCTCGAGATGCCACGAGACCGAGCCTGCTTCTCGTCCTACTCGTGATCATCCCACCTGTGACCTCCTGCATAGTCCCTCAGCCCAAACCACATATGGACTACCTTGACAACGGCTCTCAGACATCAACAGAGAAACTGACAACTGGCTGAATGGACTGTTCAAAGGCTGGGGACTCTCGGGCTGGTTGGGATCTATTCTGAAAACTGTGTTTTTAGTGCTGTTTATTTTAGTTATAGTTATTGTAGTTTATAGCATTGTTTTTAGACTAATCAAACGCATGGTGCTCAAGTTAATTTCAAGCTCATCTCCCCCTCCTGAAGTCTACCATTTGGAAGCCCTCAGTGCTCCAATGGATGACCTGGAAGCCTCAGTAGAAAACACTGACCCTCCTGTAGAGGAAGAACTGATTTACCAACCATGGTTTGGCAATCATTCTGCACCACAAGCATAGTCCTCTTCTTTTTAAACAAAACTAGGGGGAGATGTTGTGGTGTGCTGTGATGTCCCATTTTGGCCTTCCAGGTCACTTTCCCAGGTGTGCCTATACGTCTATCCCTTCCCCCTTGCCCCCATGCTGAGTGAGTCCTGTCAATCAGGCTAAACGTTCCAGCAAGGCGTCGTGTGGTTGGTCAAGTTTAAAGGATGCCCCTATGCCCAGAGGTCATTGGCCTGTCTGGGTGTCATCTTCCCCTGAGACCCTGCCCCTCTCACCTGGTTGGTGGCTCACCTGTACCTCCCCTCCCCCTGTCCCTGAGCTTAAAAAGGTGATCAGACCATGCGGTCCTTATTCTGTTGGAGCAGTTGCTCACGTTCAGACCTCTGTAACCATGGAATAAACCTCTGGACATTAAACCCTCCAGCAGAATCTCTCCTTTTTCTCTTCACCATCGCCTGAAGCTATTCCTCCTGAGGTAACGGGGTCCCTTACAAGCCTGGACTTGTTCAGTGCCCAGCTGCAACCACCAGCAAGCCAAGGTATCTCTGGGGTGTTACAGCGCAGTTGCTGCCTTTGGCCCAGCAGCGAGGGTCAGACTGGCCCAGGCACAATCTAACTGGTAATATTGGGAGCTTTTTTTTCCAATATTTGGCGTCCCTGAGGCGGGCAAAGCGACTCTGCAGCCTGAGACGGACCTGCAGTACCTTGGAGAAGCTTCTGGCAGCCGTGCATCCAGCTGAAAGGGGCTTTGGTTGCAACGCCCTCGGCTAGAGACTTTGGGAATATTCCCAGAAGAAGTTTCGTGGACTGTTCGGCACCTCTGGAAAGCCCAGCTCCTTTCTGGTGAGCAGATTTTCCAGAGGAAGGACAGGGTAGCCTCTCTCGCCCAAGAGAGGTCCTGTTCCGGTGAAGAGACCTGCCTGTACCCAGCCAGCTACAGCTTCCATTTCGGGTGAGTATCTCTGCTCTCGGTAGGGCAGGAGCTCAAAAACAGACTCTGCCGTGAGTTCTGTTCCTTTTTGCCTTTGCATTTTTGGCTGCGCAGCCCCACAGACGGGAATTAATTGATTTCTAGCTATTAGCTTTCTGCCGCGTGTTTTGCTGTCTTTTGGAATTCGCGCCGGAGTGGGAGCGCTCTGCCCTTCCCCCCGGCTTTGCAGCTCAGCTCTCTCCACGTGGTCGGGGGATCCCACTCTCTGTCTCTCTCTGTGCGGGGGAGGGGGGGCTCTCGGCTCTCTTGCCGCGGGGGACTCTCTCTCTCTCTCTCTCTCTCTGTGTGGGGAAGGGGGGGTCTCTGCACACGCGGCGCGGGGGGGCCCGGTTTCGGCTTGCCACGTGGCGTGGCTGCTCTCTCTGCTCCGCGGGGGGCTGCATTCCACGGTGGGGGAGGCTTTGTTTCTGCCTCAGCTCAGCAGGGCGTGCCCTGCTGCTGCTGCCCGGGAATTTTAAAAGCAGTATATACAGCTGCATTGTGAAGCTTTTGTCGGCTCGTTATCGCTTTCCTATCTGCGTTTTTTTTTAGAAATCAGTAGCTGATTTTGGCTTTGTTTTTGGTCAGGCGGGATTTAGTACTTTGCTTTTTACATCTAACATGGGTTTGAAACTCAGCATTGTACAAAAAGGAGTGTATTATAATATTGTTAGCATTTTAAATAGTGGTAATGTGAAGTTCTCAAAGGCAAAATTTAAACAGTTTATAAGATGGCTTTTCCTCCACTTCCCACAAATCTCCCCTGAAGAAATCCACAATATTCAATTCTGGGATAAAGTTGGGAATGAATTGATTACCTTAGGACAATCTAGCAATGCCCCCTCAGCTAAATTTGTTTTTTGGAGTTTACAAATTCGTACAGCATTGCTCAAACAAAAGGAAATGGAGAAAAAGCCAAATGTAAAGCCATGTACCTCTGCTCTCCCTGTTTCTCCCTCTCCTAGTTCTAAAACCCCTAAACCTCTTTCCCCAAAACTTGGTATTTTAAACAGATCAAACTCATTGGGAAGTCGACGCCCAAAGTCTGTTGAAATGCCTGAGTTGCCCTGTCCACAAGGCCCTGGCCAGGCTGCGTGGAACCTTTCCCAATCCCCTGTGTCCCATCCTCAGAAACCCACAGCACGTGTTAGCTTTGCAGAGAGTAGTGTTACCCAAAATGGCCCCCAGTCCCTAGGGGGTCCACAAGATGGTGGATGCCACGTGGCATCTTCCCAAACCTGGTCTTCTTCTTCCCAAAATCCTCTTAAGAATCCCGAAACTCCAGCCCAATCCCCCTCTCCTTCTGTTCCTCGTGATACCTTCCCCCCTCCCCCTCCCTTTCCTGCAGTACCCTCAGCTCCGCCCCTCTACTCCTCCCAGGGGGCGTCTGCTGACGTGATGTCACCAGGTGTCCCCGCCCCCTGCCTGCCCCTTGACCCCGCCCCTTGTTCCCACGGTGTCCCCGCCCCCTGCTTGCCCCCTGACCCCGCCCCCTGTACCCGTTGCATCTCCGCCCCCTCCCCGGGTTCCCACGGTGGGGACCCACCCGCTGCCTGTCCCCAAACCTGTATCTGTGATCCCAATGCTTCTGTTTCAAGGGATACAGAGCAGGGAATAGCAGATTCAATGCATAGTCCCATGTTGTCACTGGCTCCTGTTACCTTTCAGCCTGCAGCTCAGGGGGGAGCAGCTCCAACTGCTAATTGGAGTTCTTTTGGACGACAATTGATTAAAGAGATCTGTAAGTCTCATAAAGAATATGGTCCACACAGTCCATATTTCCGTGGCCTTTTAAATTCTGAATTGAGTAGGACTGTAGTGATTCCACATGATTTAAAACAGCTTTTTTCCTGTCTCATGACCTCCACGGAATTTAAATTATGGGAAATAGCATGGAAACAACTGCTGAATGATGCTCTCCCAGGCTTGCATTCTGATCCAAACACAGCCAAAGACAACAGTGGTAACCCTATCACCATTGAGCACCTCTGTGGTGAGCGCCAATGGTCTTCTCCCTCGATCCAAGCTACTGCAATTCCTGCAGAAACACTCGAGAAAGTAAAAGAAGCAGCTGAAAAAGCATTCTTTTCCCTACAACCTGAGGGGCCTTTTGAGCCCTATAGTAAAATTAAACAGCTACCATCAGAGCCTTTTTTGAAATTTGTAGAAAGGTTAACTAGAGCTATTGAAATACAAGTTAAAAAAGAGAATGCTAGAGAAGCGATTTTAGAAGAAATGGCGTTTACAAATGCTAATGAACTGTGTCAAGCAGCAATCCTGAGCCTTCCTATTGAACCTTCTCCAACGTTAAAAGACATGCTCCTAGTCTGTAACAGGAAGGTGCCTCTGATGAGTGTGGCTGAAGACACCAGACCAAGGCTGCTGCCAAGACCACCTCAGCGTGTCGCCGTTGCCAGCCCTGCGCCTTTTCCCTCAGCACAGCAGTACCCTGGGCAGCAGCGGAGACCAGCACTGGCTAAGCCCACAAAACCATGCCTGCTTTGTAGCAACCTAGGGCACTGGAGTAACCAGTGCCCCCTGAAAAGGGAATTTGATGAATTTAGAAATGGCAGGGGAGGAGAACTACAAGCCCTCCCTGGGGGTCAACAACAACAAAAAAACTGAAAAGAAAGCGCCCGCCTGCCAGGCGCGCAGACACAAAAAGAGCAGGCCAAGGGAATAAGGGTAGCAAAACAAATCAAGCGCGCGATAATATTAATGTTTGTGTAAGTGAAGCAGGTGCTTCAAAGACTGTGTATGATTTAAGTGATCCTGTGTTAACCACATCTTCTGTCAATGAGCCTTACAGGTTGCAGCTGACTGAGTCACTCCATCTTGAGGACACTGATTGGCATTTTGTGTCTGTAAATCCTGAACAGAAAGGTACTTGGAACCGGATTCGTTGTAAGTACATCGTCATTGGGGACACCAAACACACACCACAAGAGATCGAAATTGCTCCAGGAATGACAACATCAGATCCTGAGCAATTCGTTCTCGGCCTGCATTGTTTCCACCCACCCCTCTTTCTTCCCAAGGGACAAATTGTTGCACGAGCTATCCCTGTGCCATCTTTACCTGAAAATATCAAAAAAAAAGGGCCCACAGTCGCCCGAGTACAAGTTATTGGGAAAGACAAACCCAAATTATGGTGTAATGTCAGTGGGGGTGGGGAGTCTAAACGCATTGAGATGCTTGTAGACACAGGTGCAGACTGCACAGTAATTCCAGTACAAGACTGGCCAGCACATTGGCCTTTGCAAAATGTTGCCGGTCACCTTCAAGGTGTAGGAGGTCTGCAATTGGCAAGACAATCCAAAAGCATTATTCAATTTGAGGGACCAAACGGACAATTGGCAAATATCCGTCCATTTGTGTTAGATTATTCGGAACCTTTGTTAGGGAGAGATTTAATGGCTCAGTGGGGTGTCACAATTGATATTCCAGACTCTCCACAGCATATTTGTACAGCAGTCATTGAACAACAGCGCCCCACCCAAAAACTGAAGTGGAAAACAGACAAACCAGTTCAGGTGAAACAGTGGCCGCTCAGTAAACAAAAAATAAAGGTGCTTCAGGAACTAGTGGAAGAGCAACTAAAAAAGGGCCACATTGTGGAGACCATGTCCCCATGGAACTCTCCAGTGTTTGTCATCCAAAAAGCTGACAAAAAGAGATGGCGGCTCCTCTGCGACCTCCGACAAATTAATAATGTAATTGAAGATATGGGTTCTCCCCAACCTGGTATGCCATCCCCAACAATGCTTCCCCAAGATTGGAAATTAGCTGTTATTGATATTAAGGATTGTTTTTTCCAAATCCCCTTGCACCCTGATGATGCACCGCGTTTTGCATTCTCAGTACCTTCTATTAATATGGAATCCCCTATGAAAAGGTACCATTGGACCGTTCTTCCTCAGGGATTAAAGGTCTCTCCAGCTATCTGCCAGTGGTATGTGTCTTCCCTGCTTTCCCCAGTACGTGCAGCCGCAGAGAAGGCCATTATCTATCATTATATGGATGATATCCTTGTGTGTGCCCCCAATGATGATTTACTCACACATGCGCTTGACCTAACGATCGATGCATTGATTGTTGCAGGGTTCGAGCTCCAGGAAAAGAAAATTCAAAAGATGCCACCTTGGAAATATTTGGGCTTAGAAATTGGAAATAGGACCGTTGTTCCTCAAAAACTAGAAATCAATCCAAAGATCAAGACCCTTGCGGATGTCCACAAGTTGTGTGGGTCTTTGAATTGGGTAAGACCATGGCTCGGTCTGACTAATGAAGACCTTGCCCCTCTTTTCAATTTATTGAAAGGGGGAGAGGACCCAGGTGCTCCTAGGTCTATTACCCCAGAGGCGCGGAAAGCTCTAGAAAAGGTTCAGATTGCAATGTCCACAAGACAGGCCAACCGATGCCGGCCTGACCTGCCATTCAAATTTATCATTCTAGGTAAGTTGCCACACCTCCATGGAATTATTTTCCAGTGGGAGGAAAAACAAACACCTAAGGCAAAGAACACACCAAAAAAGGACCGGGACCAGAGGGACCCTCTCTTGATCATAGAATGGGTTTTCCTCAGTCACAAAAGGTCCAAGAGACTGACAAAGCCTCAGGAGCTGGTAGCAGAACTGATCCGGAAAGCAAGGACCCGGATCAGGGAGTTAGCAGGATGTGATTTCAAGTGCATTCACATTCCAGTTGAGTTAAAATCAGGTCAAAATACTATGAAAATACTGGAACAATTGTTTCAAGAAAATGAAGTGTTGCAGTTTGCTCTGGATTCCTACTCAGGACAAATTTCGGTAGCGCGGCCCGCTCACAAATTGTTCAAACAAGATGTTCAATTTACCTTAAAACTGAGAAGTGCTCTAAGTAGGAGACCTTTAAAAAGGGCTCTAACTGTCTTCACAGATGCATCTGGGAGGTCCCACAAGTCTGTTATGACTTGGAAGGATCCTCAAACCCAGCAGTGGGAGACGGACATTGCTGAGGTGGAAGGTTCACCTCAGGTTGCTGAATTAGCTGCGGTTGTTAGGGCCTTTGAAAGGTTCTCAGAACCGTTCAATCTGATTACAGATTCTGCATATGTGGCAGGAGTAGTATCCAGGGCAGATCAAGCAATACTGCAAGATGTGTCTAACATCACACTTTTCGAATTGCTCTCAAAACTGGTAAAGTTAGTCACTCACCGAGAGCAACCATTTTATGTGATGCATGTCAGGTCACACACTGACTTGCCAGGGTTTATCGCTGAAGGCAACAGAAGGGCAGATGCTCTTGCTGCACCTGCAGTGATGGCCACTCTCCCAAATGTTTTTGAACAGGCAAAAATCAGCCACCAGCTTTTCCACCAAAATGCACCTGGCCTGGTTCGTCAGTTTAACATCACTCGAGAACAGGCCAAAGCGATTGTGGCCACATGCCCAAATTGCCAACAACATGCACTCCCTACAGTGAGTATGGGAGCAAACCCAAGGGGACTGAACAGTTGTGAACTGTGGCAAACAGATGTAACACACATACAGTCTTTTGGACGGCAGAAATATGTTCATGTTAGTGTAGATACCTTTTCTGGAGCAGTCTATGCTTCTGCCCACACAGGAGAATCATCTTTTGATGCTATTAAGCACCTCTTGCAGGCTTTTTCTTTCATGGGCATCCCCAAGGAGCTGAAAACTGATAATGGGCCTGCTTACAAATCCAAGGAATTCGGGAGCTTCCTGCAGCAATGGGGAGTAGAGCACAAAACTGGCATCCCCTACTCCCCTACAGGTCAAGCCATTGTAGAAAGAACTCACTGTGATATTAAAAGGGTCCTGGACCAGCAACAACAGGTTCTGAAGGTGGAACCTCCCCACATCCGGTTATCCAGGGCGCTATTCACAATAAATTTTCTGAATTGTTCTTTTGACAGCCTGAACCCACCCATCCTACGCCACTTTGGGGGGAGCAATCATAGGTTAATTAAGGAAAAACCTCCAGTTTTAGTAAAGGACCCTGAGACTTGGAAAATGGTGGGACCTTACAAATTAGTTACTTGGGGACGTGGATATGCCTGTGTGTCCACCCCCTCTGGTTTAAGGTGGGTTCCTTCCAAATGGGTAAAGCCCTATGTTCCCAAGGTCTCAGAGAAATCTACAGAAGCACCCCAGGTTGCTCATGCTGCCTGGAGAAGAAAACGCCGCACGTGTTCTCTGGAGGAAATTCCATTTAAGCCTCCTATCTGGAATAGTTTATAATATATGTTTGTTTCAAGTTTTTGTACCAGTTTAGATCCCACTGTTCGTGTGTAGCCTCGAGATGCCACGAGACCGAGCCTGCTTCTCGTCCTACTCGTGATCATCCCACCTGTGACCTCCTGCATAGTCCCTCAGCCCAAACCACATATGGACTACCTTGACAACGGCTCTCAGACATCAACAGAGAAACTGACAACTGGCTGAATGGACTGTTCAAAGGCTGGGGACTCTCGGGCTGGTTGGGATCTATTCTGAAAACTGTGTTTTTAGTGCTGTTTATTTTAGTTATAGTTATTGTAGTTTATAGCATTGTTTTTAGACTAATCAAACGCATGGTGCTCAAGTTAATTTCAAGCTCATCTCCCCCTCCTGAAGTCTACCATTTGGAAGCCCTCAGTGCTCCAATGGATGACCTGGAAGCCTCAGTAGAAAACACTGACCCTCCTGTAGAGGAAGAACTGATTTACCAACCATGGTTTGGCAATCATTCTGCACCACAAGCATAGTCCTCTTCTTTTTAAACAAAACTAGGGGGAGATGTTGTGGTGTGCTGTGATGTCCCATTTTGGCCTTCCAGGTCACTTTCCCAGGTGTGCCTATACGTCTATCCCTTCCCCCTTGCCCCCATGCTGAGTGAGTCCTGTCAATCAGGCTAAACGTTCCAGCAAGGCGTCGTGTGGTTGGTCAAGTTTAAAGGATGCCCCTATGCCCAGAGGTCATTGGCCTGTCTGGGTGTCATCTTCCCCTGAGACCCTGCCCCTCTCACCTGGTTGGTGGCTCACCTGTACCTCCCCTCCCCCTGTCCCTGAGCTTAAAAAGGTGATCAGACCATGCGGTCCTTATTCTGTTGGAGCAGTTGCTCACGTTCAGACCTCTGTAACCATGGAATAAACCTCTGGACATTAAACCCTCCAGCAGAATCTCTCCTTTTTCTCTTCACCATCGCCTGAAGCTATTCCTCCTGAGGTAACGGGGTCCCTTACAAGCCTGGACTTGTTCAGTGCCCAGCTGCAACCACCAGCAAGCCAAGGTATCTCTGGGGTGTTACAGCGCAGTTGCTGCCTTTGGCCCAGCAGCGAGGGTCAGACTGGCCCAGGCACAATCTAACTGGTAATATTGGGAGCTTTTTTTTCCAATATTTGGCGTCCCTGAGGCGGGCAAAGCGACTCTGCAGCCTGAGACGGACCTGCAGTACCTTGGAGAAGCTTCTGGCAGCCGTGCATCCAGCTGAAAGGGGCTTTGGTTGCAACGCCCTCGGCTAGAGACTTTGGGAATATTCCCAGAAGAAGTTTCGTGGACTGTTCGGCACCTCTGGAAAGCCCAGCTCCTTTCTGGTGAGCAGATTTTCCAGAGGAAGGACAGGGTAGCCTCTCTCGCCCAAGAGAGGTCCTGTTCCGGTGAAGAGACCTGCCTGTACCCAGCCAGCTACAGCTTCCATTTCGGGTGAGTATCTCTGCTCTCGGTAGGGCAGGAGCTCAAAAACAGACTCTGCCGTGAGTTCTGTTCCTTTTTGCCTTTGCATTTTTGGCTGCGCAGCCCCACAGACGGGAATTAATTGATTTCTAGCTATTAGCTTTCTGCCGCGTGTTTTGCTGTCTTTTGGAATTCGCGCCGGAGTGGGAGCGCTCTGCCCTTCCCCCCGGCTTTGCAGCTCAGCTCTCTCCACGTGGTCGGGGGATCCCACTCTCTGTCTCTCTCTGTGCGGGGGAGGGGGGGCTCTCGGCTCTCTTGCCGCGGGGGACTCTCTCTCTCTCTCTCTCTCTCTGTGTGGGGAAGGGGGGGTCTCTGCACACGCGGCGCGGGGGGGCCCGGTTTCGGCTTGCCACGTGGCGTGGCTGCTCTCTCTGCTCCGCGGGGGGCTGCATTCCACGGTGGGGGAGGCTTTGTTTCTGCCTCAGCTCAGCAGGGCGTGCCCTGCTGCTGCTGCCCGGGAATTTTAAAAGCAGTATATACAGCTGCATTGTGAAGCTTTTGTCGGCTCGTTATCGCTTTCCTATCTGCGTTTTTTTTTAGAAATCAGTAGCTGATTTTGGCTTTGTTTTTGGTCAGGCGGGATTTAGTACTTTGCTTTTTACATCTAACATGGGTTTGAAACTCAGCATTGTACAAAAAGGAGTGTATTATAATATTGTTAGCATTTTAAATAGTGGTAATGTGAAGTTCTCAAAGGCAAAATTTAAACAGTTTATAAGATGGCTTTTCCTCCACTTCCCACAAATCTCCCCTGAAGAAATCCACAATATTCAATTCTGGGATAAAGTTGGGAATGAATTGATTACCTTAGGACAATCTAGCAATGCCCCCTCAGCTAAATTTGTTTTTTGGAGTTTACAAATTCGTACAGCATTGCTCAAACAAAAGGAAATGGAGAAAAAGCCAAATGTAAAGCCATGTACCTCTGCTCTCCCTGTTTCTCCCTCTCCTAGTTCTAAAACCCCTAAACCTCTTTCCCCAAAACTTGGTATTTTAAACAGATCAAACTCATTGGGAAGTCGACGCCCAAAGTCTGTTGAAATGCCTGAGTTGCCCTGTCCACAAGGCCCTGGCCAGGCTGCGTGGAACCTTTCCCAATCCCCTGTGTCCCATCCTCAGAAACCCACAGCACGTGTTAGCTTTGCAGAGAGTAGTGTTACCCAAAATGGCCCCCAGTCCCTAGGGGGTCCACAAGATGGTGGATGCCACGTGGCATCTTCCCAAACCTGGTCTTCTTCTTCCCAAAATCCTCTTAAGAATCCCGAAACTCCAGCCCAATCCCCCTCTCCTTCTGTTCCTCGTGATACCTTCCCCCCTCCCCCTCCCTTTCCTGCAGTACCCTCAGCTCCGCCCCTCTACTCCTCCCAGGGGGCGTCTGCTGACGTGATGTCACCAGGTGTCCCCGCCCCCTGCCTGCCCCTTGACCCCGCCCCTTGTTCCCACGGTGTCCCCGCCCCCTGCTTGCCCCCTGACCCCGCCCCCTGTACCCGTTGCATCTCCGCCCCCTCCCCGGGTTCCCACGGTGGGGACCCACCCGCTGCCTGTCCCCAAACCTGTATCTGTGATCCCAATGCTTCTGTTTCAAGGGATACAGAGCAGGGAATAGCAGATTCAATGCATAGTCCCATGTTGTCACTGGCTCCTGTTACCTTTCAGCCTGCAGCTCAGGGGGGAGCAGCTCCAACTGCTAATTGGAGTTCTTTTGGACGACAATTGATTAAAGAGATCTGTAAGTCTCATAAAGAATATGGTCCACACAGTCCATATTTCCGTGGCCTTTTAAATTCTGAATTGAGTAGGACTGTAGTGATTCCACATGATTTAAAACAGCTTTTTTCCTGTCTCATGACCTCCACGGAATTTAAATTATGGGAAATAGCATGGAAACAACTGCTGAATGATGCTCTCCCAGGCTTGCATTCTGATCCAAACACAGCCAAAGACAACAGTGGTAACCCTATCACCATTGAGCACCTCTGTGGTGAGCGCCAATGGTCTTCTCCCTCGATCCAAGCTACTGCAATTCCTGCAGAAACACTCGAGAAAGTAAAAGAAGCAGCTGAAAAAGCATTCTTTTCCCTACAACCTGAGGGGCCTTTTGAGCCCTATAGTAAAATTAAACAGCTACCATCAGAGCCTTTTTTGAAATTTGTAGAAAGGTTAACTAGAGCTATTGAAATACAAGTTAAAAAAGAGAATGCTAGAGAAGCGATTTTAGAAGAAATGGCGTTTACAAATGCTAATGAACTGTGTCAAGCAGCAATCCTGAGCCTTCCTATTGAACCTTCTCCAACGTTAAAAGACATGCTCCTAGTCTGTAACAGGAAGGTGCCTCTGATGAGTGTGGCTGAAGACACCAGACCAAGGCTGCTGCCAAGACCACCTCAGCGTGTCGCCGTTGCCAGCCCTGCGCCTTTTCCCTCAGCACAGCAGTACCCTGGGCAGCAGCGGAGACCAGCACTGGCTAAGCCCACAAAACCATGCCTGCTTTGTAGCAACCTAGGGCACTGGAGTAACCAGTGCCCCCTGAAAAGGGAATTTGATGAATTTAGAAATGGCAGGGGAGGAGAACTACAAGCCCTCCCTGGGGGTCAACAACAACAAAAAAACTGAAAAGAAAGCGCCCGCCTGCCAGGCGCGCAGACACAAAAAGAGCAGGCCAAGGGAATAAGGGTAGCAAAACAAATCAAGCGCGCGATAATATTAATGTTTGTGTAAGTGAAGCAGGTGCTTCAAAGACTGTGTATGATTTAAGTGATCCTGTGTTAACCACATCTTCTGTCAATGAGCCTTACAGGTTGCAGCTGACTGAGTCACTCCATCTTGAGGACACTGATTGGCATTTTGTGTCTGTAAATCCTGAACAGAAAGGTACTTGGAACCGGATTCGTTGTAAGTACATCGTCATTGGGGACACCAAACACACACCACAAGAGATCGAAATTGCTCCAGGAATGACAACATCAGATCCTGAGCAATTCGTTCTCGGCCTGCATTGTTTCCACCCACCCCTCTTTCTTCCCAAGGGACAAATTGTTGCACGAGCTATCCCTGTGCCATCTTTACCTGAAAATATCAAAAAAAAAGGGCCCACAGTCGCCCGAGTACAAGTTATTGGGAAAGACAAACCCAAATTATGGTGTAATGTCAGTGGGGGTGGGGAGTCTAAACGCATTGAGATGCTTGTAGACACAGGTGCAGACTGCACAGTAATTCCAGTACAAGACTGGCCAGCACATTGGCCTTTGCAAAATGTTGCCGGTCACCTTCAAGGTGTAGGAGGTCTGCAATTGGCAAGACAATCCAAAAGCATTATTCAATTTGAGGGACCAAACGGACAATTGGCAAATATCCGTCCATTTGTGTTAGATTATTCGGAACCTTTGTTAGGGAGAGATTTAATGGCTCAGTGGGGTGTCACAATTGATATTCCAGACTCTCCACAGCATATTTGTACAGCAGTCATTGAACAACAGCGCCCCACCCAAAAACTGAAGTGGAAAACAGACAAACCAGTTCAGGTGAAACAGTGGCCGCTCAGTAAACAAAAAATAAAGGTGCTTCAGGAACTAGTGGAAGAGCAACTAAAAAAGGGCCACATTGTGGAGACCATGTCCCCATGGAACTCTCCAGTGTTTGTCATCCAAAAAGCTGACAAAAAGAGATGGCGGCTCCTCTGCGACCTCCGACAAATTAATAATGTAATTGAAGATATGGGTTCTCCCCAACCTGGTATGCCATCCCCAACAATGCTTCCCCAAGATTGGAAATTAGCTGTTATTGATATTAAGGATTGTTTTTTCCAAATCCCCTTGCACCCTGATGATGCACCGCGTTTTGCATTCTCAGTACCTTCTATTAATATGGAATCCCCTATGAAAAGGTACCATTGGACCGTTCTTCCTCAGGGATTAAAGGTCTCTCCAGCTATCTGCCAGTGGTATGTGTCTTCCCTGCTTTCCCCAGTACGTGCAGCCGCAGAGAAGGCCATTATCTATCATTATATGGATGATATCCTTGTGTGTGCCCCCAATGATGATTTACTCACACATGCGCTTGACCTAACGATCGATGCATTGATTGTTGCAGGGTTCGAGCTCCAGGAAAAGAAAATTCAAAAGATGCCACCTTGGAAATATTTGGGCTTAGAAATTGGAAATAGGACCGTTGTTCCTCAAAAACTAGAAATCAATCCAAAGATCAAGACCCTTGCGGATGTCCACAAGTTGTGTGGGTCTTTGAATTGGGTAAGACCATGGCTCGGTCTGACTAATGAAGACCTTGCCCCTCTTTTCAATTTATTGAAAGGGGGAGAGGACCCAGGTGCTCCTAGGTCTATTACCCCAGAGGCGCGGAAAGCTCTAGAAAAGGTTCAGATTGCAATGTCCACAAGACAGGCCAACCGATGCCGGCCTGACCTGCCATTCAAATTTATCATTCTAGGTAAGTTGCCACACCTCCATGGAATTATTTTCCAGTGGGAGGAAAAACAAACACCTAAGGCAAAGAACACACCAAAAAAGGACCGGGACCAGAGGGACCCTCTCTTGATCATAGAATGGGTTTTCCTCAGTCACAAAAGGTCCAAGAGACTGACAAAGCCTCAGGAGCTGGTAGCAGAACTGATCCGGAAAGCAAGGACCCGGATCAGGGAGTTAGCAGGATGTGATTTCAAGTGCATTCACATTCCAGTTGAGTTAAAATCAGGTCAAAATACTATGAAAATACTGGAACAATTGTTTCAAGAAAATGAAGTGTTGCAGTTTGCTCTGGATTCCTACTCAGGACAAATTTCGGTAGCGCGGCCCGCTCACAAATTGTTCAAACAAGATGTTCAATTTACCTTAAAACTGAGAAGTGCTCTAAGTAGGAGACCTTTAAAAAGGGCTCTAACTGTCTTCACAGATGCATCTGGGAGGTCCCACAAGTCTGTTATGACTTGGAAGGATCCTCAAACCCAGCAGTGGGAGACGGACATTGCTGAGGTGGAAGGTTCACCTCAGGTTGCTGAATTAGCTGCGGTTGTTAGGGCCTTTGAAAGGTTCTCAGAACCGTTCAATCTGATTACAGATTCTGCATATGTGGCAGGAGTAGTATCCAGGGCAGATCAAGCAATACTGCAAGATGTGTCTAACATCACACTTTTCGAATTGCTCTCAAAACTGGTAAAGTTAGTCACTCACCGAGAGCAACCATTTTATGTGATGCATGTCAGGTCACACACTGACTTGCCAGGGTTTATCGCTGAAGGCAACAGAAGGGCAGATGCTCTTGCTGCACCTGCAGTGATGGCCACTCTCCCAAATGTTTTTGAACAGGCAAAAATCAGCCACCAGCTTTTCCACCAAAATGCACCTGGCCTGGTTCGTCAGTTTAACATCACTCGAGAACAGGCCAAAGCGATTGTGGCCACATGCCCAAATTGCCAACAACATGCACTCCCTACAGTGAGTATGGGAGCAAACCCAAGGGGACTGAACAGTTGTGAACTGTGGCAAACAGATGTAACACACATACAGTCTTTTGGACGGCAGAAATATGTTCATGTTAGTGTAGATACCTTTTCTGGAGCAGTCTATGCTTCTGCCCACACAGGAGAATCATCTTTTGATGCTATTAAGCACCTCTTGCAGGCTTTTTCTTTCATGGGCATCCCCAAGGAGCTGAAAACTGATAATGGGCCTGCTTACAAATCCAAGGAATTCGGGAGCTTCCTGCAGCAATGGGGAGTAGAGCACAAAACTGGCATCCCCTACTCCCCTACAGGTCAAGCCATTGTAGAAAGAACTCACTGTGATATTAAAAGGGTCCTGGACCAGCAACAACAGGTTCTGAAGGTGGAACCTCCCCACATCCGGTTATCCAGGGCGCTATTCACAATAAATTTTCTGAATTGTTCTTTTGACAGCCTGAACCCACCCATCCTACGCCACTTTGGGGGGAGCAATCATAGGTTAATTAAGGAAAAACCTCCAGTTTTAGTAAAGGACCCTGAGACTTGGAAAATGGTGGGACCTTACAAATTAGTTACTTGGGGACGTGGATATGCCTGTGTGTCCACCCCCTCTGGTTTAAGGTGGGTTCCTTCCAAATGGGTAAAGCCCTATGTTCCCAAGGTCTCAGAGAAATCTACAGAAGCACCCCAGGTTGCTCATGCTGCCTGGAGAAGAAAACGCCGCACGTGTTCTCTGGAGGAAATTCCATTTAAGCCTCCTATCTGGAATAGTTTATAATATATGTTTGTTTCAAGTTTTTGTACCAGTTTAGATCCCACTGTTCGTGTGTAGCCTCGAGATGCCACGAGACCGAGCCTGCTTCTCGTCCTACTCGTGATCATCCCACCTGTGACCTCCTGCATAGTCCCTCAGCCCAAACCACATATGGACTACCTTGACAACGGCTCTCAGACATCAACAGAGAAACTGACAACTGGCTGAATGGACTGTTCAAAGGCTGGGGACTCTCGGGCTGGTTGGGATCTATTCTGAAAACTGTGTTTTTAGTGCTGTTTATTTTAGTTATAGTTATTGTAGTTTATAGCATTGTTTTTAGACTAATCAAACGCATGGTGCTCAAGTTAATTTCAAGCTCATCTCCCCCTCCTGAAGTCTACCATTTGGAAGCCCTCAGTGCTCCAATGGATGACCTGGAAGCCTCAGTAGAAAACACTGACCCTCCTGTAGAGGAAGAACTGATTTACCAACCATGGTTTGGCAATCATTCTGCACCACAAGCATAGTCCTCTTCTTTTTAAACAAAACTAGGGGGAGATGTTGTGGTGTGCTGTGATGTCCCATTTTGGCCTTCCAGGTCACTTTCCCAGGTGTGCCTATACGTCTATCCCTTCCCCCTTGCCCCCATGCTGAGTGAGTCCTGTCAATCAGGCTAAACGTTCCAGCAAGGCGTCGTGTGGTTGGTCAAGTTTAAAGGATGCCCCTATGCCCAGAGGTCATTGGCCTGTCTGGGTGTCATCTTCCCCTGAGACCCTGCCCCTCTCACCTGGTTGGTGGCTCACCTGTACCTCCCCTCCCCCTGTCCCTGAGCTTAAAAAGGTGATCAGACCATGCGGTCCTTATTCTGTTGGAGCAGTTGCTCACGTTCAGACCTCTGTAACCATGGAATAAACCTCTGGACATTAAACCCTCCAGCAGAATCTCTCCTTTTTCTCTTCACCATCGCCTGAAGCTATTCCTCCTGAGGTAACGGGGTCCCTTACAAGCCTGGACTTGTTCAGTGCCCAGCTGCAACCACCAGCAAGCCAAGGTATCTCTGGGGTGTTACAGCGCAGTTGCTGCCTTTGGCCCAGCAGCGAGGGTCAGACTGGCCCAGGCACAATCTAACTGGTAATATTGGGAGCTTTTTTTTCCAATATTTGGCGTCCCTGAGGCGGGCAAAGCGACTCTGCAGCCTGAGACGGACCTGCAGTACCTTGGAGAAGCTTCTGGCAGCCGTGCATCCAGCTGAAAGGGGCTTTGGTTGCAACGCCCTCGGCTAGAGACTTTGGGAATATTCCCAGAAGAAGTTTCGTGGACTGTTCGGCACCTCTGGAAAGCCCAGCTCCTTTCTGGTGAGCAGATTTTCCAGAGGAAGGACAGGGTAGCCTCTCTCGCCCAAGAGAGGTCCTGTTCCGGTGAAGAGACCTGCCTGTACCCAGCCAGCTACAGCTTCCATTTCGGGTGAGTATCTCTGCTCTCGGTAGGGCAGGAGCTCAAAAACAGACTCTGCCGTGAGTTCTGTTCCTTTTTGCCTTTGCATTTTTGGCTGCGCAGCCCCACAGACGGGAATTAATTGATTTCTAGCTATTAGCTTTCTGCCGCGTGTTTTGCTGTCTTTTGGAATTCGCGCCGGAGTGGGAGCGCTCTGCCCTTCCCCCCGGCTTTGCAGCTCAGCTCTCTCCACGTGGTCGGGGGATCCCACTCTCTGTCTCTCTCTGTGCGGGGGAGGGGGGGCTCTCGGCTCTCTTGCCGCGGGGGACTCTCTCTCTCTCTCTCTCTCTCTGTGTGGGGAAGGGGGGGTCTCTGCACACGCGGCGCGGGGGGGCCCGGTTTCGGCTTGCCACGTGGCGTGGCTGCTCTCTCTGCTCCGCGGGGGGCTGCATTCCACGGTGGGGGAGGCTTTGTTTCTGCCTCAGCTCAGCAGGGCGTGCCCTGCTGCTGCTGCCCGGGAATTTTAAAAGCAGTATATACAGCTGCATTGTGAAGCTTTTGTCGGCTCGTTATCGCTTTCCTATCTGCGTTTTTTTTTAGAAATCAGTAGCTGATTTTGGCTTTGTTTTTGGTCAGGCGGGATTTAGTACTTTGCTTTTTACATCTAACATGGGTTTGAAACTCAGCATTGTACAAAAAGGAGTGTATTATAATATTGTTAGCATTTTAAATAGTGGTAATGTGAAGTTCTCAAAGGCAAAATTTAAACAGTTTATAAGATGGCTTTTCCTCCACTTCCCACAAATCTCCCCTGAAGAAATCCACAATATTCAATTCTGGGATAAAGTTGGGAATGAATTGATTACCTTAGGACAATCTAGCAATGCCCCCTCAGCTAAATTTGTTTTTTGGAGTTTACAAATTCGTACAGCATTGCTCAAACAAAAGGAAATGGAGAAAAAGCCAAATGTAAAGCCATGTACCTCTGCTCTCCCTGTTTCTCCCTCTCCTAGTTCTAAAACCCCTAAACCTCTTTCCCCAAAACTTGGTATTTTAAACAGATCAAACTCATTGGGAAGTCGACGCCCAAAGTCTGTTGAAATGCCTGAGTTGCCCTGTCCACAAGGCCCTGGCCAGGCTGCGTGGAACCTTTCCCAATCCCCTGTGTCCCATCCTCAGAAACCCACAGCACGTGTTAGCTTTGCAGAGAGTAGTGTTACCCAAAATGGCCCCCAGTCCCTAGGGGGTCCACAAGATGGTGGATGCCACGTGGCATCTTCCCAAACCTGGTCTTCTTCTTCCCAAAATCCTCTTAAGAATCCCGAAACTCCAGCCCAATCCCCCTCTCCTTCTGTTCCTCGTGATACCTTCCCCCCTCCCCCTCCCTTTCCTGCAGTACCCTCAGCTCCGCCCCTCTACTCCTCCCAGGGGGCGTCTGCTGACGTGATGTCACCAGGTGTCCCCGCCCCCTGCCTGCCCCTTGACCCCGCCCCTTGTTCCCACGGTGTCCCC